>NW_021849984.1:265420-285912 GCF_003651465.1 Formica exsecta
AATAATCTTTGTATAATAATATATATAATATAAAGAAAAGAGGATAGATTTCCAATATTTAAAAGATCGAACCAAAATAGCGATTGCGAGCGAAATAGAAGCATCCACGGATCGTTTTCACGCTCTCATGGCGTGATTTATACGCTTATTTTCGAGAGAGCAGCAAAAGCAATTCAATAAAGAAGAATTTCTTGCCCAGGGCTGCTCGCGCTCACATGATCGAAGACTATCTTGGTGGGACTACAATTACCGATTGTAACTAGAATCCTTGCATAATGTTTGCGTTAAATAATATATGGCTCCGCTACAATTGTTGAGATATGGGGGCAATCTATCCTTGTAGCAAAGTTATTACGAGTTCATACCATGTGGATTTATCATGCGGCAAATGAACTACTACGATCCTGAGATTCTTGTTAAGAATAAAGTCTCATCTTCTTCATTCGACACCACACATCTTAATAAATGGACCTCTTTAGACACAATGCGAAATCAGGCATTGCTTTAAACGCACACGCGCGCGCGCGTTGATGATTTTACATGAATAATTGATATTTTTATTGTGTTAAAAATATGCACTCATATTTTACACACGCAGCTTAATTGAGTATTAAAGTGATAAATAATCAAAGCGTTCGATGAATTTCAATAACATTATTTTAATAAGATGGTATTTACTGGTGAGAAATGTCAGCATGCGAGAAGTTTTCCTTTTTATTTTTTAATCTATAATAATTATTTAATTATTTAAATATTTATTTAATTAATTAGAATCTGCAAAATGCATATTGTACTTGATACACTTTGTTTCAAATGTATCGGAGATAATTAGTGAAAAACATTGATCGATACGAAAAGTAATTAATTAAATATGTTGTGTTATAGTTTAGCATAATGAAACTGGTAGCATAGTAATTGTACAGTATATTTATAATATTGCATACTTTACCTTAGAAACGAAAATCAAATTCTACATTTAATTAATAAAATATATTGCGTAAATTATATGTATACAAGTATATTCGAGCATCTAGTTTTAAACTTATGATGATTCTTTTCTGTTCGAATATGATGAGTTTTATTGTTTGTGACTTTATCACTATACAAGCATAATTCCGATGAGTTCTAACATTTATGCGTGCATTCGAATTGCTTTTGCGTCGGAACGTACGGTTTATTCGTTTAATTTGCACTCGAGAAACTAGATAGGACGAGCCCTCTCTCATTCGAAGTGCATCGAACTTTAGGAAAGCCGGCGGTTTTAACGCCAACGACGACATAAACACTCGGCACAGGGGGCATTGCAGGCACACAGAAAGTTGCCCGTGAAAGAGAGGGCGGCACGAGGGGGTGGTAGAATGGTGAGAGGGGGCAGAGAAAAGTGGATAGAGGAGCGAGAGCAAGGTGGTGGACGGGTGGCAGTAGCTCTGAGAGATGACGAAGGAGCTCTGGGCGCGGGGTGGTTCCCCGGATCGATGTGTGTGCCCCCGCCTTCTCTACACTCAGCACCCCCCTGCCCCCTCTTACCCATCTACCGCCTCTGGCCGCCCCTGGGGGTAGTTATACAAATTTCCAAGAGTGTCTGCTTCCACCCTCCGTTCCCTCGAACCACCTTTTCCTCCTCATCCTCTCTTCACTCCACGTTCGCCGCTTCGACCTCCCTTCGCCGGGCACCTCTCGCACCAGCTCCCAAGTTTCCATGGCAACCTGGAGGCGGGTCTTTGCATATTATACTCTGTGTGTGACAAGCCGACTCGTTATGTATGCTCGTGTAGGTGTGGGTTACCCACCAGCGCGCGCTCCAAGCGTATGTATGAGACTGTATACGTGTGCGTGCGCGCTCGTATAGAGGGGGTTGCAAAGGAATCAGCTAGAGGTGTGAGCGGAGGCAGATGAGGAATTGTCACCTCCGACGACGAGGAATGATGAGGAGGGGCGAGAAGAGCCCGGCGGGGCTCTTGGTGTGTAAAAAGTGGAAGCGAGAAGAAATAGAGGGCGCGAAACCCGAGGGTGGTGGCCGGGGAGGAACGGAGGGGAGAGAAGGGTGCGGTAGAGGGCAGGGGGATGCCTATGCCGCCTCTTTGTACTTTGCAGGGTTGCTGCAATCTCCCATACCTCGTCGGCGGCCTCCAGCCTCGCGAGTGAACTTACCCCATCGTCGTTGTCGACGAGCCCTGCCACCCACCCGGCGACCCATGCCACCCTCTCGGTGGAAATTCTACGAATCCAGGAATCTCGTATGGAGAAACGAACGAGTCTGAGGAAGAAGGAGAGAAAGAAATAGAGAAAGAAATAGGGAGTTAGCCCGCTGTGCCGTGATTTTCAGCGGGCTCTCCTCCCCGTTTGGGGCGCCGCACTCACGAGTTTTACGGGGATGCCTTTGATTTTTTGAAGGGAGTCGGAAGTGACGGTTACGCGGCAAATAGGATACGCGTGTGTCCCGAAATTTTCCCAAATATTATTTTAATTTGGTGCGATCTTGGTCGGTATTTCTTTCGCGATTTGCTAAATTGTAAATAAGTCGTTTGGACAATGACTATACTTTAATAAAACAAATCAATCAATCTTTGCATTTGTTCAGAAGATTGGAGCACTGATCAGATTTTATGCAAATTAGAGTATATGTAGAATTTATATCAAAATCTATTGGATGTACCAGAATTCTTTTATTTCAATAATAAAAATTCATTTTATAATAGATTACGTTCTTAACAACATCTGTTCTTTCATGATGTTTCAATTTATTATTTTGAGACCAAAAGATTTCGATACACACATGCACATATTCAATAATAAATTTTAATAGTAGTACAATACATATAATTATAAATTATAATAATATATATACATAAAATTGTGATTATACAAAAATCTTTAATGCATTTTTATTTGAGTAAATATTGAATAAAATGCATGACTATATCAGGGCTTTTTTAATTCTTGAGACGAATCGGAAATGATGTAGATTATGTGTAGATGGATGAGCATAACGTGTCGATGGGGAAATGCACGGGATTGCGATTTCAATTTAATCCAATGCGCAGCGTGCCATATCTTCCTGTGAAATCATCGATGTTGCGCGAGAGCGCTCGTGACACGTTATTGATCTCTCGACATGGAAAATAAATTTATTTAGACAACGTCAGGAGAAACATAATATATGTATATATATATGGGTTCATAGAACACTACATGAATATGTGGATCTACACAATCTATACTAATAACAAAACAGTCCATCTAACATTTATAACATAATATTGCCATCTCTAAATGTTACATTTTGTTTGAAAATAATATTTACATCTAGAAATATAATATCGTTTTTATTGCTTCTGGAACAATCGAGATATATTTAGATTTACACTATTTTTTTTAAATATCCCTCCTATATATAATTTAGCTACATATGATGAGCTGTATAAAAATATAAATGTAATAAATTTAAATTAATAATAAATTAATATTAATTAATATTATTTAAATTAATATTAAGTAATTATCAATGAATAGCTGGAAAAGAAAAAGCATATTTTGGCGTACAAAAATTGCCGAGAAAAATATTGAAACTACGTTACAATCTCGAAAGATTAACTTTCGATAGTGTTCTAGTATACGTGAGCATTATGTGCGTTCGTCGATGTGCGTATAGAAAAGGGCACGTCTATGGACCACCGAGGCTATCGCGAAAGAGGGGCGAGTTTTTCGGAAGGAGGACGGTTCGTAGGGTGACGTGTTTTTCTGGTAGCTAGAGGGGGAGAAGGGAGGGGGGAGGGGAGAAATGGTGCGCGTGCGAGCCCCTAATTATAAAATAAAAAAATCAATATCTTACCCCAAAGTCGGGGTAAAAAAAATAGGGTGTCTACCCCCGTCGTCTTCCACCGCCGTCGTTTCAGTCGTTGCTCCCTGACTGCTCCGGTCGCGGGGCTGATTTTTCCACCCTCCGTACTCTCCTCGTTCCCCTCTCTCTCTTCTCCCGCTACCCCGCCCCCCCCTCGTATTGCCCATTCTTCCTCTCTGTTTCTATTAAGGGTGCAGAGTCTTCCTGGCACACTGTCGGGCGAAGCCCGAGGAGAGGGTGGTGCGCACGGGAGTGCTGCCACAGGCGGGGGTGGGCGGGCGAGGTGGCGTATAACGGATAACGGAAGAAACTGCGCGACTTTATTCCGTTGCGCTTATTGCGTTTCCTGAATTTTTATACGCTGCATGCGGCCCATACTTATGGACTTTTAATGTCCTGCTGGCACGTGCGACACGCCCACGCTTTAAGAATCTGTTGCTGGCAGGCAGTGATGCGCTATTACGCTCGCAAAAATCGGAACGGATATCGTAATTTCGTGTTACGACAATGTCGTTAGAATCTCTCAATAATGGTTAGATGCCTAAATTATCCCGATAAAAATCATGTAATACATACGATAAGCGATCGTATGGAACTAACTTTTAACGCGTAAAGCCGAAATACTAAAATCTTATGTCATCTTAAAGTAATCACGCATTGACATATGTCAGATTTTTATTTTCATATTGTTAAAAATCTGAGAATATTGTTATTATTTTGTATCTTTCTTCTTACCTTTTTTTAGCTGTATGCTTTTTCTCACTTTTATCATATATAAAAATAAATAGTAAAATCTGAGATAATTAATATGACATTGTGTTAACATATAAAATTTGATGTCATTTTTTTATTCAGAATGATTTTATCAGAGTTAGCTTTGGATCTAAATTCTTTAACATTCTTTGACTCCTCAGTAAAATTTATAATTTATCAATAAATTAAATTTTAGCCTTTCTGCTTTACACTTATTTTACATTCAATATTCTCTATCTATATCTTTTCTCATCACAAATCCCTGACAAAATATATTTATTTTGATATATATTATAACGATTGTAAAAAATATGATATGATAAAAAAATGTATAAAAATATGATTTGCTATGTAAAGAATATTGATCTATGTCAGCTGAAAAAATGTTACAAACATTAATTGATATAAACTATTTGGAGAATCTCGAACTTCACCATCATTCTCTTGGTATGCTAGATTCCGCAAGAATTGAAACAACCCCGGGCAGTACTTGGTGCGCTGGCACTCAATCAATAGACACATAAATATCATCTCGGAGGCAAGCCCGTTCGCTTTCCTTGTCCCCCGCTTTCTCTCTCTCTCTCTCTTTCTTTCTCTCTTTCGTTCTCTCTTGCATATACGCTTCACATGTATCTCTCCTCGCACGTCACACACGTGCGCGTGTCGACGCTCGCGCTCGTCGAGTTTCCGCGATTCCGCCAAGTGTCGATGACGGCGTCGGCATCGAGTCAGTAGTGGTGCTTACGCCACATCGATTTCAGGGATTCGTCGTCGTTTTTGTCTCGCGCGACGACACATTCAAATAAGTAAGGTTTATCCCCGCCGATTCCCTCGCCCGGGGACGGTCGCCTCTCCCTCCCCCGCCATCCCTTAGGTCCTTCTTTCGCCTTCACTCGCTTCCCCCTACGTCGGCACGAGGGATGGGTCGCGACGAGATTAAAAGAAGAATCAATAGCGTCTCTCGTCCCATCCCCCCCTCCCCCCCCCGTGGAGGTAGGTGTCCCCTTTCGTCCCGCTATCCCGCGCCGGAACCCCGCAACCTCAAAGGCCCTCGCCATATATTGAAATGCTCTAAGAGAGGACTGCCTCGAAGCCGTCCCACCTCCGTGCTCTTCTGCAACACAGCCACCACCTACGTGGGTGGCCGTCGGGTGAGAGGGGTGGCCACCCTTTCGTTTTCGCCCCCTGCCCTCGTTCCCTACGAACACACTCGCTACTCTTTCGGTTCCTCCTGGACAAACACTGTACGAGTGCTTCTTCGTCTTCTTCATCGTCGTCTTCTTCTTCTTCTTCTTCTTCTTTCTAAGTCTATCTCTTCGTCTTCTGCCTTTCGTATACATTTCTCTTTTGGTCCGGTGTAGATTTCGCGAACTCTCTCCTCTTCTATTGCACTAGGACACTCGTCGCGCCCCTCCCTCCCTTCGTCACCGCTTTCTCGTGCTTCTCATCTTTTCAGACCTTTACGAACCCCGGGGGAGGATGAGGAGCGGGAGGGCGGGCTGCTCGCAGGTTGAGAACGGAGGAATTGTCAATTTCTATCCCCTTCCTTCTTTCTTCTTGCATAGTGAGATAAGGAGATCCTTCACGAATGATTTTCGCGGAAATAGCGCCGGCGAGTCTTTGAATCCACCCTTTTGGATCGACGAGCCGCCGCGAGACTTGACGACGAAATGCACGTCACGTGAAATCACCCCGGAGATTGCTCGGCCATTGTAGCGATAGACGACAAAACGCGTTATATCGTAAATTGCCGGTCACCCTTATATAGTGATCGTTATGCGATCACGCGAAAGACTTATTTAGGTAGATAAACGCAAATATATTTACGTAACTCATGTAATTGTGGCCACATATTTTGTTTCACATGAGTAGACAAATAAAGGCGAGTAAAGAAAGTATATCATGTGTCGTGCATATTAATAGATTTGATATATTGTGCATGCATTAATCTATTTAATTTACGTATATATGTGTGTATATTATACACACATATTTTTTATTATATTTATATATATTATTTTATATTTATTAATAGAGATAGGAACGTATATGTTAAGTTCAAGTTTATTTTCTTAAACACAGGATAAACAGCTCAAGAGCAAGAAGGAAATGCTTCCCTGCCTTAAATTGTTAGTCGCAATGCATATTAAAGCGAAGATACTTTTTTTTTTTACGGAGTCAGGCGAAGCGCGCGTTTCTCCGGGGACTTCGTCCCTCTTCCTCATTCTCATTTCCCAGCACTTTGAATTTGGCACCGCGGAAATTGCCAGCCACATTTTGCGGGCTAGCTCTGACAAGGTGAATATTTTAGTGGCACCCTGTAGGTTGTTGGCATCACATACATATGCGCGCACACGTGAATCGGTTGGAGATACGCCTCGGTCAACATCGTCGAAAAATGTATTAAAGGCAAACACATGCATCCTAAGGAGGTTGGGCTATCCACCTCCCTCTTGGACCCCCCCCTCCCCCTCCTCGCCCTTCTTTCCATCCCGCGGCACACATGTCTACGTATTCGGGCACTCGGGAGAAGATACTTGTGCCAAGCCTCTATGTTTTATTTCCTCCTTTATAGATACATCCGCCAGTTATCTCAGGTGCACACGCGTGTATGTTCGATCGCTGCGCTCGCGATTGCGGTGAGAATCTATTTTGAAATTACTAGCGATGATGTTAATATACTTAAAATGTTGTAACAGTAAATTGTGAGGCGAAAATGGGAAACGTTAGGGGAATATATCAACGTGTTTTTCTTAGAATTTTTTTCTTGAAAACTGTTGTATGTAATATTGATAATGTATATGGTTAGACGCACGTATACTCTGAATAATTGAATATACACTTAATTCTAAAACAATTTTGTTTATGTTCGGTAATATAATTAAATATTTATATTCATAAGTATTTTATAATCTGGATACACACTTATATAATGTTTTGAAGATTAGATTGGATATTTTGGTCAAACAAAATTTTCGGACGTGCTTTAAATAAATATATAGGGAAACATTATATGTGCAAAATAATTACGAAAAAAAAGCGTAGAATTAGATAAATAACGCGTTTTCTGGAGAAATACTATGTTTTTGTATCGTCATATATTAAATGCTCTTTAATAAACTGCGTCAACATCTATTAAACACAAATAGTAAGAACTCGGCAGATTCATGAAATTCCTTACTCTATTGTTTTTAAATAAGTAGTACTGTTTTACTACAATATATTACAACGTATATAACAGCTATTTTTTATTTAACTATTTATTACATAATGTATTATTTATTATATAAAAGCGAAAGATATAGAAAGTATAGAAATTACAAGATTGTGGTTTATAGTTATTCTTTGTCAATATATTAATACTATTACTTAAAAAATATGTAATATACACAATGTAATATACATAGTGAGATCTTTTAACAAATTTTTTAAAAATTAATTAATGGATGATAGAGTATGTAAAAACATTTTTTTTATTTTTAACATGTTTTTATTAGTAAAATATTTTAAGCATATTTTTTAAAAATAGTTATTGAATATTAATCCTGAAATAATGTAATAATAAATCCTTGAGAATGTTACAATTTTGTAACGCAAATGTTTTACTTGAATGCTTAAATGCACTTTTGCATTTTGCACAATTTTAGCCAGAAACATTAGTTGTATTCTTTCAAATTTTGAGATGAATGTACCATCCTGTTCAGATTCACATTTATCGCAAATCAGGTCTACGATTGCTGCGAGATATCACCTGGGGGGAGGGAGAATATCGTCCATATTAATTATATATGAAACGGATAACGCGCTCAGACATAAAAGAGAAAACTCTCAACAATTCAGCCGTGTATCAGGAATTATGTGGCGGAACGAGTTATTATTTACTTATTAGACGCTCAGCTCTTTCTCTCTCTTCTTTCGCTTTGCGCGGCTTCTCTCGCTCTCTGTGGGGGTGTGAAAATGAACTAAGGTCGGCCCGGTAGAAATTAAAAACGTGACTCCACCGAGCGCGCGGGTAGCTTCATCGTGCGGCTAACGAGAAGATACGACCTCCTGGTAAGCGCGTATATAGGTATGGTCATCTCATGTGTTGAAGCGCGTGAAGATGTACGTTTCTTACGTACCGGGTGGCGCGATTCCAAATCAACGATACATACGTCTGCCTGCGAAATAACTGAGCAGCAACGAGATAGCTTAAATGCAGCGTTAACACTAATGTATTGATTGTGTTATATCGAAATTGAATTTTGTATTACTCTACATATAAGCGCTTTTATTATATCCATTTGTCTTTTTAAATATATATATATATATATACTTTATTTTATTAAATGGTTTTGTGCTGTCGATATCGGAATTTAATGTGCAACAATAAATTTTCGACGAATCTATTTTGACTTTATATATCGTTTTACAAAGTAAAAGCAAAGATATCTATATTGTGTGTACGGAAGCTGATAGAAACTGAAGATCTGTACCAAAAATATATTTTGTGCAAGGTAATTTTAATTTACATTAAAGAATTTATATTTACGTTGATGATTTTAATTGGGTCATCAATTTGTTATAATGTTTGCAATTCATGGAAAACGAATTCAAGGCGAATAAATAGTTTCTCATAAATACTATAATTTGGCGGATATTATTGCAGTGTGATCATAAAGAATTAAAGAAAAGTTCACTATATGAAAAAGATAAGTTGAATAAAGTTGTATCGTATGTAACGTCTTAATATCGCCCTGTGACGTAAGCTTTAGATACGTGACGTGCTTTATCCGGGCCAACAGCGTTAACAAGCTTACAGCTATCTATTGATTTATGACAATACTAATGTAATATAGCAAATGCAATAAAATGATATCAAGATAAAATGTTAATAAAACAACGAATATTTTGCGGGCATGAAAACAAAAACGAAATAATTACTGTTTATAATACACATTTAAATTTTTGTATGGATAAATAGAAAAAAAATATATACATTTTTCTATTAAATTTATATATTGATCTTCATATTCTTTTTAATTGCTTTAGTTTAATATTATTTTTTATGAAGAAAATTGTTTTGTGTTTTTGTGACTTAGGAGAAAAACAATATATACGTATAGAAACTATGCGTCGAGTTCGATACAAATTGTTTTGTAGATATGTACTACTGCCACACGAGTAACCAGATATTTTGATACGTAATGGCGTAGATATACACGATACGATTGAGTGGAAATGGTTAGGATAGACGGAAACTGTATATAGGTGAATTTATTTCTGCATTTCCTTGTGTCGTGGAGAGTTTTCTCTATAGCTTCTCTGTAATTCTGGAATTTCGAGCATAATACAGTTGTATGCGCGTCATTATCAAAACATTATTTTTCTCATTTGATCCATTGAGGTCGTCTACACAATTTGTACAACACAATCATTAAAAATAATAATTTTATTTTTAAATAATTTTTAAGATTTTTCGGATATAATTGTTTCAAAATGACCTCTTATAAAAACCTCTCATCTGTAAAGTAGTTATAGATTTTGTATCTTTTTTTTTCTAAACTGTTTCTTTTCGACTCTCTCTCTCTGAAAGAGAAAGAATATACAATAGTATTTCATATCGTTTAATGATTCAATTATTAAGAGACAGATTTTCGCTGTTTGCCAGACTCCCCCGTTTCCTAAACCAAGTGCGCCTTTAAGTGAGATATCGCGGAGGATGTCTTTTTACACTCGCAAATTATGCAAGGTACCGCGGGCTGTATCTTTCAGAATGCATAATGCGACAATGGCGCGATAACGCGCGCGCGAAATGAGTCGTCTAGCGTCTTATGCAAATCTTTTCGAGAGGAGCACTTTGTAATGGGCAATAACGTTAACACCTGCTACCTCGTAGAGCGTATCCCGTATAATGGAGAAATGTTTTTATGCACGGCGTGTCGTTAAATTTATATAGAGACACTCGTCACTCTCCCGGCGTGCCGCCATTACAACGCGGATCGGTTGAGTTAAGCGTGATGCAGAAACGTGCAACGAGGTTTGACGAAATGGAAAAGAGCACTGCGTCAAAACGACATTAATATCTTGAGGTTTCGAAATTAACATAATGCTCGTTCTGAGTCGTTTCGGCTGATTATACGCTCCCCGCTTTTCATGAATATATTATTACTAACTATATATGCTCTTTCTTTCTCTCCCTTAAGATATAAATGTAATATTTTCACGTATTTATGTATCTCATTTATTTGTTATTATATATATACATTTTTTTAAATATTTTTTATACATTAAATTGAGGGGGATTGGATATTACAGATATTATTTTTTTATTATAAATGCCCGAGTAAAAGTGGATATAAGAGAGATATATGGCCATATATAATCTTATATAAGTCCACTTTTTCTCGGCTATGCTTAAATAGCTTTATAGCACGTTTGTATTTTGATCCGATTACTACATATAATTATTATCTTATGTTAAGATCTTTTTTATTAGGGAATACATTTATATATGTAAGAAAACAATTTTTTGCCTGCGTGAGAAGCGATTGAAGAAAAATAGATGTGTTATTTTCCCTAATTACCAAGCTGTTACGGATCTTTTTTTTTTGCATCCAGATATTGATCCATTATGCGATAGATCGATGGTGTTCTTCAATTTTGAAGAAAGATAGATACACACTAGATCAGAGTTAGCATACGAAACGACATTGCGAAGGAAAGCGTTTCGTTGCTCCATGGTGCAGGGGGACTTGACAGCGTCTACAAGCTTTAGTGTAGGGGTATAGTCTCCTCATTCCTTTTCTCTCCGAAAGGTTACGGGTGGCTGGATGGCGTATATTTTACGTGCCGCCTTTATTTCGATACGATGGGGGTTCGATCCCCGTCCAAACCTAATTTGCGTTCCATCTCGCGAGCAAACACTCTTCGAGAACGAGACGGGCGGATAGCCCGCGAGCGCGACTCTTCTCCATTTCCCTCCCTTCTTCTTACTTCCGTCGTAATCCTTCTGTGACACGAGTTACCAGCGACACTGTTATACGCCATAAGCACACAAGAAAAGTGTATCGCGAGCGTTGGGCGTGCTCTTTGAACTAGCTCGAATTTCCCGCAGGGCGTGATCTGGCCGATACGAAAATGCATCACTTCTATTTCCAAAGAAGTGACCAATCTGATATATTTATCTGTTTGCACTTGTAGGCGATTTTGATTTTATATAAAAAGAATTCTGTGTTTAGTATCGCTATGATATAAAAGATCACAAATTAATATACTAAATTAATCATTTTTTTTAAACAATATTTTAAATATAAGAGAAAGAGCTTCAATATATTGAGATATACAAAAATATCGTATTAAATTGTTATTCATAATACGAACAGAACTATTTTTTTAATTAAAAAAATTTTTTTTATTGTTAGTCATAAACTTGTTTAATTTAACGTATATATTTATTGCGATATAAAAGTTTAATGCTACATCTCTCTGTAAATTTTAACAAAATTCAAGTTTTTTTTATTATTCTAATTTTGAAATCAGAAATAATTGTTTTAAAAAATTTGTTTTGTTTCTGTATAAATGTTGTAACTATATGAAGTCTTACTGATATTGAAAAAAAGTATAGCTTATTAAAATAATTAAAATCCATATACTTACTGTATAATAGCTTTCGTTGAAATAAATCTTCTCATCTTGCCAAGAAATGACGAAAGAGCAAGAAACTCAACCTAATTTCTTTGTGAAAAAAGCTAAGCAGTACATCAAAACCAGCGCTGTCATCCTGATAGAGCTCAAGGAAACAATAAACACGCAGGAATATTGATTTTCTGATAAACTAGCGTTTAATAGAATACGTCGAGATTCTTTTAGTACAGTCTGATTTAGTCGTTGGGTTTCCGAGAGCCCAAACGAACTTGCAATTCAGTGTGCAGGGATTGAAAGACAAGAGGGATGGAACAGATAATAGATGTATTCTAAATTATGGAAACTCGATAACAACGATGATTATATGTCGAATGCAATTTTTAGTGCAAACATTCAATCGTAATAATTAAGATGAGAATTTCATACAATTTAATAAGCACAAATGATTTATATATAGCTGGTTGATATATAATATTATTTCGTAAAACGTTATTTTTGCGCAATGTGGAACGTAGGGGATAATCGGCAACATATTTTATCACGTGAACACCGATCGTGCCGAGAAACGCGAGCACGAGTCGTGATTGAAAATATGGCAGTCAAGTCGTCGTAGTTGCTGCCGATAAGCGAATTTATCACGCGACATTAGTTCTTCAAGCGAGCGTGTTTCGCGTCTCTATGTAAATTGCGGGTGAACTAATATTTCGCCAGTCGGAAATAGGGTGCCTCGCAAACCGGAAATAAAATGAAATCCAGCGTAATAGAATGGCAGTGCCGCTTAACAGCTCGCGCGTCCGCGACAGTGTTCGCGATCGAGCGCTGATAAAATTTTCGACGATATTGTCATGTAATTCTGTGATTTTTTTTTAGAGATAATTCGACAGCTTATCAGAGCTCAAATGTATTCCCAATTTGTTTTTACTTTTTTTTTTATTTTTATATTCCGATACTTTTACAATATATATTTTTTTATAGTCGAACCCGTAAGTTATTTTCGTGCAAACTTGACTTGTAATATTTATAATTTAAAAGTTTATAATGGAAATATTATTTAACAAATATATTTAAATAATAATATAATATATATAATGTATGTGTGATAACATCTATAATTTAATATTAATAATTAAAAACATTGTATTTGTTTTAGTTAATTCATTAAAATTTAATACACCTAACTGCATGGCAGTTTTATTTAGGTATTAATAATGATAAAAAAGAAAATTCTCTTTATATTATATATATGTATATATATATACATCAAATATTGGTCATTTACGTCATGCTTCAGTGGCGTTTTTGAAAAAAATCTTATCCTTTTATCAAAGAATTTATTATAAATTAACGCATGAAGAAGTATATTTCAGTTGCCAATAGACAACTTCAGGAGTTGCGACTTTCTCGAGCTTGATCCAAACTTCGTAAAAAAAAAAAAAAAAAAAAAAAGCGAATGGTAGCAAGGGAAGCAAGGGAATACGTAACAAAATCATTGAATATCTCGCAAAGGAGATTTTTTAAAACGAAGTTTGATAGAGCGAACACGAAGTTAACCCAGAAGGCATTTGTTGGCTTTGAATGACGGGTTAGGAACCAGGCATTATTTTACATTGTAATCTTCTTCTTCGCTCCTCTCATCACCTATCATGCCGTCCTCGTTCTTTAAATGACTTTCCTTGACACGAAGATAATGCTTTCGCTCGTATATCGATCAGACTGGTCGAAGCCGGAAGCTGAGGATTTTCAAGTCTGAAATGATTTCTGTTCGCATGCATTGTGCGCTAATTAATGTCAAAACTAAAGGGAAAAGGAAGATAGAAACAGGGTGCAGGAGATATAAGGAGAAAGAGAGGGAGAGTTTCGACTCGCTCGCTGCAAAACTGTACGCAATGAATTGCGTTGGCATAATTGCACGTACTCATGAATGAAAATAATAATATGCGTAATAAATACTACACGCACTCTCTATCTCTGGTTTTAGAGGGAAATATTCGGGAGAGGTTCGGGTAATTCTGCAAAGTCGCAGATTATATATAGTTTCGGTATATCGTATATATACATATACTGTATGTATGTATATATATCCAATAATATGTAATATCATCGTATCCTTCATCATCATCATTATATTTACTGGTATAATTAATTACTCGCTTAGATATGAAACCTAATAGGAACATGATTGCACCGTGCCCGTTTTTTCCGCACGATGTTGGCGTCTCCGATTGCGGCTCCGCCGCCTTTTTCCTCTTCTCGTTCTTTCCGTTCTTTCCCCTTCCGGTCTCGGGGCTCGCACACAACGCACGCGTATACGTGCGTGTCTCACGTACGTGTGTATCTCTCGCTTCATGCGTATACAGGTACAACCGTGTTTGGTGTCATAATTGTCGTAGCGCAGTCACCGTCGTCATCATCGTCATTGTCATTGTAATCGTCATGATACATTTATGTGTGGCACGTCTCTCTTTGCCATCGTTACAGAATCGAAAAGCGCGTGTGCGATTTTATGCGTATATGGCACTGTGAATGGATAATAATAAGTCTGTACACTTAACACAAAAGACGCATAGATCTTAGAGCGATGTGACCGAACGGACTAGCTTTGTCTTTTGTCTCCCCCGTACAATTATTGATCGCGTAAAATTATTACCCTCTGCATGACGCGACGAGCCAGGTTAAACGGGGGAGGTTCAATGAAACGAGTCCGCGAGGTTGACTAGAACCAAAGGTGCGAGACGTATACTTAACATCGAAGATACGGTGAAACACTACAAAACGTATTTATGTTCGCGAAAGAAAATATGCTACGCATCGCGGCAAAATTCATAGCCTATTTTTTCTCGCCGAAAAACATGCACGAGATGTATCTTTTTTTTCTTCAAAGCGCGGAACGTTCGTCAGTCATATTCGATACGGGCGTCATCTTTGCTGTCAACGTTGTTGTTTTGCAAGCTGTCGATAACGCATTTTCTCGCGTTTGGTGTCGCCGATCTCTTTGCGCCTCCGCGTTTTACAAAAAGGGCCCAGCGAGAGGCGCGAAAAGAGGCGCTTATACGTCATTGTCCATTGAAAAGAAAGTCTTTCCAAGCGATGAGATTTCACTCGATCGATCTTACGTTCGATTTGGCCGAATCGCATGCCGAGCCGATATGCGTGGCGCCAACATCATCGGGGTTGCCCGGGACGGCGTTTCGGGTGCCCCGCGCCGTCGGTGGGTATGCGGACCCACCAGTGGCTCACGGTGTGCCCTATAGTGAGTACATATAGATATACACATGGCAATCTCTCACAAGAATTAGTCGCTATCGTTATCAATTAGTATCCATTATTAATTAATAGTCAATCAAGTACCGCTCGAACAAATTCGCAGGTCAATCGGCAATAATGATGCAATAATAATTGTAATAATAATGACAATAGTGTAATAACGTAATAATAATAATGAGATGGTAATAATAATAATTATTACAATTATAATGATAATAATAATCGTAATAATGGCAATAATTGCAATAATAGTCACAATAGCAATATAGGCAATCGATAAAGTTAATAATAAATAGACACGTTCAACGCATTTTAGTAGAAAAACTCAACGAGATTACAAAAATGAAAAACCTTGGACGTCACCGTAGCCTCTTCCGTCGTCGAACGTTTCTACCGACGCAATACTCCGACTGTTTGCTCATCGAGTACGACACGCTTATATATGGTCAGTGTCATCGGGTGTGCATAAAGTACATATATAGCAAGCTCGCACAAATTGTTCCGACCGTATCTCTTCTCTCTTCCGCATCGGCGAAAAGTTGTCTGTAAAAATGCGCTCTTGATGGTGTTTGCCCTCGCGTTTGCCCGATGCCAATCATCGACCGCGTTGCGCACGCGAGAAGAGAGAGACGGACGAATTATCATCGTATCGATCGTTGCATCTTATATACGCGGGAGAGGCGTCCGGGTATTTCGTATCGACGGGGAAAGAAAAAAAACGGCGTCGGCGACGTCGACCGCGCTTAAAAATTTTTCTTTCGCAACGCAGTAATATATATATATATATGTATATAGCATTCGTTTCTTCTCATTTATATCGTCACAGTTCATCACTCCATTACATAATTTCCGCGTACGCTCAATCACTCACTCACTCATTGTTGATTTTTAGGAACAGCTAGCGAGGTTCGGTTACTCTATCACGCAATCTCCCGTACTCGAAACTCAAAACGCGCCGGTTTTGCGTACACGCGCACGTACGTAGTCGCGTTTTGAGAATCACGCTCGTTATGCGATGTGTAGCTCCGAGTTCATACACAAAATTCGATATCAGTGTCGCGTGTATATATGTGTATCTGTGTACGTATGTGTGTTTGATTCGTGTATTAATGAATATTACGATCCTTACGATAAAACGCGTCGCTCTCCTCTGCCTCCCGCGAGCAAATTCGAAGGACCAAGATCGCGATGGACACCGTCGAAGAGCGCATCTCCTTGTGCGTTCAAGTGCATTCTCGCATTTTTTTTTTCTACGATTCTAACACGTATGTAGGAAACGCGGGGAAGGGAAATATGTGAATTTCGCTTCTCTCTTTCTCTCTCTCGCAGTCTAAGCGTCTCGGCTTTTAAGCGACGCTTTTTGGAACATCTTGCCTCGTGCTAATGAAAGTGACAGAGTTATCCTTTTGCAATAATTCTGAAGAGACAGAGTACGAATTTGCGGTCGCTAAACGCGCGCGACGATGATCGCCTTAATTAATATTCTACGGGATTCGATCGCACCCGTAATTAATTGTCTTATTTTGCGAGGTATCGGTTTATATGAAGAGAGATTCCGCTTTGAATTTTCCCGGTACGTCCTGTAAAGGTGGATCGTGCCGGTCGGAAAGACGATCGGCTGAGAGAGAATTTCGATATTAACGATTCGATTAGATGTTTTTGCTAGTATACGTGTGAAGTATGTGTGTGTGTGTATGTATATGTGTGTGTGTGTGTGTGTATGTGTATGTCTTGGAATATGTAAATGTATACTAGTTCAACGCTGTAACGTTTATATAGATAATAATCAATACATGACCACGTACATATAAATATAATATCGTAATCTATAATAATAATATAATAATAATAATAATTCAAATATAATATTAATAATCGCATCGTTACAACTTTACGTTAGAAAAAGCATCTTTTGCAGACAGGAACCTCGAGTTGCTTAGTATCTTAAAAATAATTATTACTTTGCGTTTCGTTTGATCTTAACGACCACCATACGTGTTTAACGTCCTCGTATCTCTCAGAGACCCCCCTCCTCCCCTTCTCACGCTTTCCCCGAGCCCTCTATCTCTAAAAACGAACGCGCCCATTCGTCGGTACATTTCTCTATTCACAGCATCGCCCTTCGTTTCACGCGATACTCGTCTCGTTCTTCTCCAATATCCGCAGTATACTCTTTTTTTTTTTTTTTTTTTTGTAAATTCAAGACTGCGGCGCGTAAAACACCGCGGTTCTTTTCTCCCTTTTCTTTTTGCACTTCCGGTGGCACTTCCGGCATTCCAAAGCTATGCATACGCGCCGCATCGTACGCGCGAGTTTTCGTTTTTTTTCGCGAGTGCTCTAGAATGAGCTTCTAAAGCGAGGAACACGACGTACGTACGCGTGTAGACACGTCACCGTTCCGGATAATATCCGCGAGGATTCTAGTACGTCACAACATCATATATATATATATTTATATAAGTATATATAAGTATATATATAATTATCTACTGAAATCTTTCTTCTCTGTATATATACCTATATGTGTGAGTGAGAATGTGTATTTGTCCGTGTATTTGTCTGTGTATCGTCTCTGTCGATGCGCATGTACTTCCCATTTCTCTTTACATTCTACAGTTTAATCGTAATTTATCCGTAACTTACCAACTAGTAGTGAATTCTTTGTGTCGTTCTCGATTTTATACAATCTCTCTCCTGTTGCCAACCGAAAGGGCGCAATCTTCCCCTCCCTCCCCCCTTCCCCCTTTCTTTAACCTACGAGATACGGGGCGATGTATGTCTCTAAAATGTTTTCCTTTAGACGTGAGATGATCTTTTAAATCTCATCTCCTTGATTGCAGTCGCTAATTTGAAATTTATTTTAGTCCGTTTGAAAGAGTTTCAGATTACATCACCGAAGCATCTTGACTTTACGCAATAATAATATTTATAATTGAAAATGTCTAAAGTGTCACTTATTTATTTATGCTATATTGTATACGTGCATTCGGTCTTTGTTTTAAAATCCTGTTTTCGAGAGTGTATATTTTCCGCTCAAATCTTGTTTTGCTCACATGAAACATGGAAAATAGAAAGAGTGAGAGAGAGATAAATAAATAGATAGATGGATAGATAGAGAGAAAGAGAGAAAAGAGAGAGAGAGAGAGAGAGAGAGAGAACAAGAAAGAGAGAGATCTGAGAACACAAAGATCAGATTCTATCCTTTCGACGACGGTGCCCCCCCCCCCCCCCCCCCCGCCGATCATCGAACGTTGCTTAGCGATAATCGTTATAGCTACCGACAGCTCTCTAATACTTATCGTTATTACTATCATTATTATTACTAGCTTCATTATTATTATTATTACTTATTATTATTAATAATATTATTATTATCATTAACATTATTACTAATCATTTGTTTAGTGTTAATAAATATAATTTATTAAATATAGGAACCATGTTTGTGGGTCTTGCTCGTTCGTGCACGCGAATCGTGTCGACGACGGGCACCGGGGGTTTATTACCGCCTTATATACCATCGTCTTCCTTTTCGTCCGCCGTCTTGTTATGTCTCGTTTTATCAAATTACGGGAAATGAAGAACGTTAAAAAAACGTACGTGCCGAGCCCGGTGTATAACATGTGTATACGGTGTGCGCGTGTGTGTGTTGTGTGTGTGTGTGTGTGTGTGTGTATACATGAATATGTATAAATCAGAAAGAGTAAGTATGCGTGTGTATATATACGCTTGTGTGTTATGTGAGTTTTTCTTCGTTCTTTCATCGCTTTCCCGAAAATCGCGGACATCTTTATCTCATTCGCGACGAATACAAAGCATACGCGATGGTGTCACTTTTTTTTTTTTTTACACTTTACAATATCGCTGTCAAAGTCGCTGAACGATTCACGACACATCAACACCCATGCACACATACGCACGCACAAGCACATACACACAGGTCCGTGCACACGCGCGTCAAAACGAGAAAGAGAGTGATAGAGAGAGACAGTCAAATATCTATATATATATATGCGTGTGTATATATATATATATAGACGTATGTATATATATATAATATATATGTATATGAATATGTACGTACGTATGTGTAACGATGGCGGCGTTTCTTTAGTTTCGCGCGCCGCACACATACGCGATGGTGTCACTTTTTTTTTTTTACACTTTTCACGATCGCTGTCAAAGTCGCTGAACGATTCACGACACATACACACACATGCACACATACGCACGCACAAGCACATACACACAGGTCCGTGCACACGCGCGTCAAAACGAGAAAGAGAGTGATAGAGAGAGACAGTCAAATATCTATATATATATATGCGTGTGTATATATATATATATAGACGTATGTATATATATATAATATATATGTATATGAATATGTACGTACGTATGTGTAACGATGGCGGCGTTTCTTTAGTTTCGCGCGCCGCACACCATCTATTCTATTAAACGCCGCGTCTAAGCAGCATCCGCTTGTTTCCTCTTGTTCCTCCTTCTTTTCCTTAGTAACTCTGTGTGTGTATGTGTGCTCTTTAAATCTTTATTATTACTTTACATAGGAACGTTTAAGTTAGCCCACCTTGACGCGCGTCGTTCCGCGTCGCATACGACGCACTTTCCCTCCCCTTCGGGATTTTTCGTACCCACCCTCTTCTCCTGTAAATGTACCGCGCGCATCGCTCCGAGATATGGGCCCAAAATATCGGTTCGATCCGATCGAACCTATGACTGATCGACCGATTGTTGATTGACCGGCAAGGAGAATTGGATTTCTCGATCGTGTTTGTTCGATCGTCCCCCGGGCGATTCCATCTAGACGCTCGTCTTCATCGAGAGTCTCTCTGTCTTTTTTTTTGCTACCCTTCTCTCCTTCTTCATTATTTATCTTTTTTTTTTCTTTCTTTCGTGCTACGAGAGGAACTTTGGAGAACGCGCGACTTCACGGCGCGCGCTGCGCGGGATTCGCATTACAAAAATAATAGGCGAATCGGGGGGGGGG
>NW_021849984.1:286008-294576 GCF_003651465.1 Formica exsecta
GTGGCGGGGGCCAGGGGGCAGGGAGGCAGTGGAGGGTAAGATGCGCGGTGACGGTGCGATACACGAGCAAGAAAATTACGAGAGGGTCGTCGCGCGCTCCAGTGATCGCGACTAGTCCACCGTCCGCGCAAGAGAATAGTAATGCCTCCCCCGCCTACCCCCCTCTTACCGCCACGGGGCAGATGCCCCCGACGCGACGGAGTGCTTCACCAAGATGTACACACCCGTGCCGCCCGTTCATCGCCGGTTAGGAACATTGGTTCGTCCACTGCGACGTCCTCGAATCGGACCTTCCCCGAGCGACGTCCATCGGTGCTCATCTCTCTTCCGTCTTTCTTCGATGTGTCTGCCTCTTGCGTCCCCTTCCACTAATCCTTGATGCCATCGCGCACATCTCTCCTGTTTCTGGAGGAGATAAGAGATAGACCAACTCCTGGGTTTTCAATCCGGCGGCGCTTAATGTGCCCCGGCGAGGGCGGTGACCTCCTGGACCAGCTTTTGCCGTTTGGCGTCAGGTCCGTTGTTGTTGTCCTGACCGCCGACTCTCTCGCCGACCTGCGGTTGACCAGTAGTCGTGCTTTCAGCAGCCGCGCGAGCCGCCAACAGGGTGATCTGATTGACGACGTCCTCCATTTCGTCGGTGAGCGGATTCGTTTCTTCACCGGACTGCGCACCGCTGTCGAACTGTTGCCGCTGGTGTTGTTGCTGCTGTTGTTGTTGTTGCTGAGCGGCCTCGAGACGCGTACGATGTTGGAGCGTCTCGGCATGGCGACGCCAATCGTTTACGGTAGCATAAGTGCGCGTCGGGACGCCGGGTTCGCAAAGCGAGCAGGCATAGCGCATCTGCACGAGACGTAGGGCGCCCCGACGTTGCTGATTGCCCAGGTAGCAAGAACGCTGGTGCGCCAACAACGTCGACTCTTGCGGATAAGCTCGGCCGCAACGGCGGCACACCAGGCACAGCTCGATCTCCGCCTCGCGGCAGTGCTGCGGCACGACGTTCGTCTCGTCAGGAACGCACGGCAGACGTACCGTCTCCAAGCCCGGGTGATTTGGATCCTGTTGCAGGAACGCCTGCATCAAAGCCCGCGGTACCTGCACTTGCGTGCCGCCCTCCACGTGCAGCGACATTAGACCACCCCCGAGTAGGCCACCGCTCAAGCCCGCAGCCGCTACTGAAAGCAAATCGTGAAATCGTTTCTCGTAAGAAAATTCATTACAAAAGTGTCGAGTCGTTTTAATCTCTGACTACTGTGTCGGTCCAGTTTCGCGCAAGTTTCGTTCTAAAATCATCTTACGCTGCACTTATTTATCTTGAAACTGGACTTACACCGCTTTCGGAGTACAGGCTCGTATTTTATTATTACACATATCAACTATCACATCAATCTCAGATTCTCTCAGCTTTCATAACGCAAAAGCAATTTGCAATCGAGAAGAATAAATGTCAGTTGCATTTAAATTGCCTTACATATAAACATCTGAAAGATATTATATGAAACTCTTTTGAAATCTACTTATGAAATTATTGCAAACACATTCGTGTAACTCAAGATTAAAAAAAAAATATATATATATATAAATATATAATTATCTGATTTTTGTAAAGTAAAGATAGCGGGGCTAGATGGCACATTCGTGCGTAATTGATTTGTGCCAACTTAGTTGTCATAATAGGATCCCCGATGCAACCGGGGAAGAATTTATGCGGAACCTGTTTTTGCCCGAGCGAGACAGGTAAATTAGTACTTATTAGCTCGTCCGCGGGCCGATGCGCATTGACGAGATAATTCCCGCGGCCGTCTCGATGATCCGAAGTCCGCGTATCTTGATGCCTCGTTGAGCGATTAATTTCAATTTTAGGATCATGCACGCCGCGGGAAGCAGGAAGCGGAACGGAATTACTATCATCTTTTTTTTCTTTCCCGTCTCTAAAGACGTAAAGTCGTATTGAAAAAGAAAGCGTAAAACGCGTCACCTTCCGAACTAATTTGGCCGAGGTTTAATCGTATCTATGATCGCAATCTATGCACGATCGCGAGGAAGGATGCTGAAGCGCACTTACGTTCCGACGTTGATTAGGCGGGTTGACAGGTTTACGCAGTGACGCACACGGCTATATCGCCGCGTATCATGTATCAGATGAGGAGTCGTTACGAGGCAGGAAGTGTTAATGATACCCCTGCTCATTCGATGAGCGCACGGCTGTAATTATCAGAGCTGGTAGGGAGGCGCGAGGAAGACGGAGAAGAGGGAGAGGGACAGAGGGGAAGGGGGGGGGGGAGACGCGAGAGAGCTTTCTCTCTCTTTCTCTCTTTCGTTTCTCCGGTTCGTCTTTAATAGTTATTAAACGGCAGAATCCCGAAGTGCCTGGTTCCGTTCCCTCTTTATTGTCTAATGAAAACCCTTGACACACACGTACAGTGATCCACTGTTTGACCAACACTCCTCTCTTTCTCTCTCTCTCTCTCTCTGTTTCTCTCGGTTCTCCCGTTTTTTCTCTCGCGTATTTTGCACTCGCGTGGATTATGGTTTACCTCGATTGGACAAGCAAATAATCCGCGTTTTTATGTTCCGCCATCGAAAAGGCCTTTCTCGGAACGAGAAGGCACAGCCGTGCAATAAAGAAGGGAGAAAAGTGTTACGGATAAATGGGGGATTAACGCAACAACATTGGCCATGTTGTATAGTTCTGGTCGCTCTTCTGTGCTCCCCTTTACGGCCCCATAGCGTTCGCGGGAATGTGGCAAATTCATTACCGGGGCCCCACGGGCTCTCGCTCGTCGGTATCGGAGGCAGCCCGCTCTTCTTGTTTGATATAATCGGCTGAATAATGATGGTCGAGCGCGCAAATAAACGTGCGCCAAACGTGTGGTGGACGACAGGCATTATTGTGGAATTAGAATATCGTAGCTTTTGAGTGAGAGACAAAAAATACGATCCATCGTTCAAGTTTAATTTAATCCGTGTGAATGACCGTAAGATTTTTTATTTAATTTGCGAGATTTACTGGGTATAAATATTTCCATATCATATAATAATATTATCTATATTATTTAAGATAATGGCGAATTTTGCTGTTATTTATTATTGCATTACTACATATCTTTGCATACAAAAATTTTTCAATATTTAAACAGAATATTCCCCCTTCTAGCTTTTGTCGATTAAAAGTTATCGAGCAAATATAAATTTGTTTCTACATAAATTTTATATGCGTATGTATATAAAAGATTATGGAATTTTAGAAATATCTATTTTGGAATGAAAAAGTGAAAGCATTAATACTTTTCATTATTTGTGCCGTTGAATTTTAGCATAATCCAATCGGAAATGAAACGGGACTGATATGATCTCTTTAGTCTTCTTTCTTCCAAGGTCACTGTCATTTCTTCGCCGCGCGCGCGCGAGAGAGAGAACGAAGATATATAATATAATATAATAAGGAAGATCGTTAAATAACGCGTAGCGCGTCACGGACGATCCGTGTGACACCCTTGAAACAATCGAAACGGTTGAGGAGAGAGATTATTACTCTTAATGATCACTAGTTATTCCTTTGAGTGGCTCTGATTCGTCCTCCCTTCCGTCCTCCGGCACCTTCTCCTCCTAGACGGTCAACAGAGATTGTGTTGTGTGTGTGCGCGCGTGCGTTTCGTCTTCGCGTTTACACGCGAGTGTGTATATGTATATGTGTATACACAGACGAAACACACACATTTGCCACCATATACGCACATCACTTTCGTCCTGTCTTCTCAGTGGGGCTCATTTGCGTACGGATTGAGATAGTAGTGCTTCGGTACTGTCGCGATGTGTGTTTTTGTTTAAATGTGTGACCGGCGTGTATATGCGCGAGATTCTGATTGCCGGCCGCTCCCAAGTCCCCAGTGATCGTCATCGCGACGCGGACACTCATTATTTAATTTTAGCATGCCACTATGCTTTAATCCTTTGCGCCGGGAATTACTCTGACCGTGATGCTAATGGAGCGCATTTATATAGTACTCAATACGCGCAAACAGCTCTCAATTGAAACGAACTTTCTGTGACTCTGTAATGTTACTCTAGAATGTCTTACCTATTAGCTTTTTATTTAAATACAATAGAGCAAATATTATAATCAAGAAAGTTTCGTGTATATTTCTAATTTGTTTTCATTTCTACTTAAAAAAATTCCATGTTTTTTACGAATCAAATTTATTAATTATAAATATTAAAATATTTCTTTGTGCCTCAAAATTACAGAACTTATCTTTGTTGATTTATTTTATATTTTATAGTTTAAATATATATTTTGTATTATATATAGTATATAATATATATTTATAATTAATTTAATTTTAAATAATTAAATTAATAATTTACAGGATATGTGTTGAAATATATACATATCATTTATAAAATATCCTAAATGTTCTTTCTTAAATTAACACTATGCATCAAAATTATTTGAAACTTTCTTACTTTCAAATTTTTAACGCATTTTTTAAAAATTGGCTACTTTATTAATTGTTACAGATTTAAAGAGCTCTTTGCCTTTTCGATTCTTCATATGTGAGAACCACTGACCTTAAGATTGCCACGACACATGCTGGAAATTTGTTCGGTGGGAATTTACGAGCGAGTTTCCGTGTCAGACCCATGGACTCTGGTGGTAAGTAGGTATAAGTCTGTATAACCTGGCAGCCATATAAACTCGCATTCGAGGACCGGTGAACAGAATAATCGGGAATGTCGTTAGTTAACGCGTTCAGGAATTTTAACGGCTGTTTCAAAGACGCGCGCGCGGAAAAATGCAATTCGTCATGTTGCGGGTTGCTGTTCAAAGTAGCACGTCATTGAATGACGGTCAATGATCGTAGATAGAATCGATCGCGTCTGAATTGTTTTACAAACTTGTTGAATCTTTCGTGAGAAAGTTTAAGAAGTTATTAAATTCATTGTCATGTGATTATGATATTATGAGATAATAATTGTTATAACTGTTATATACAGATTTTGACATATTAGAAAAGTATTACTAAAGAGTAAATATATTTTTACATTTTATTATTAATTATCGAGACAAATCCGACGTTTTTTTAAAGAGCGAAAGTTAAACTGATACAAAATGTGAAAATGTAATAATCTTCTTGTAATGCATTCTTTATTTATTGATATATTTCCTAAAAAATTTAATTTTACAAGGTACTCCTCCTCACTTAAATTTGTTTAACCGGGCAAGAAGCTGCAAATATATCGATGCTCTTAGGAGAGCATTTTTTTATCACTATCTCATCCATGCTAAAAGGAAAACGCGATAGATAAGGAAAGACAAAAAGTAAGAGAGAGAGGATAAAGAATCGCTAAAACCGTGATATTAAGTTTCGCAATGTCTCTAATGACCGAAATGATAACGCGACGACGTGAAACGCGCGATATTTCATGGCGATTAAGGTAATAAACACACGATCGCTTTTCTCACCGCGCGTCTTGTCAACTACCTCATTAATTGCCGATTAAACAATGAACTCGATTAACGTGGAATTTTAAACGGCTCGTAACGCGCTCTCTCGTTCGAGATTCATCGGAGAGCGAGGGAATTCGTGGACTACCGCGGCAGATGAATCTCGGAGGTGGAGTTAGTACCGCTGAGAGGAGAAGATCTGCGGATTGCCATAACTGCCCGTTACGCGAAGTATGCACAACGGTGCATTCCGCGTGTGCGTGCTAGCGCGTTCTCACGTGGTTGACCACCGCACACGTACGTGTATAGGAAAACACGTCGTGAACGTGGGCGTGCATTCCTCCCTCTCTCTCTCTTTCTTTCTATCTCGCGCCCGTCGTCGACCGACCACGTACGAGAAGGAATCCTCTCCTCTTTTTATTCCTTATCCAGACCCGTTATCGTCGATACCATGGCCCGAAACGACTGTTTCACACCTCCGCTCGCGCGGGAATTAGGAAATAAATTAGCGGCCGGGCTAATTTCGTTATCTCGTTCGATGACCGCCCCACCCCGCTTAAGACGTCAAGGCCTGATGTCGGGTTTCGAGACCCGATGCGGGACCCGAGGACACGGTCGAAATCGTGTCCCGGCGCACCGCAGGATCAATCTGCTCGCTCGCTCGCGCAAAGTGCGGCTTCGTTAAAAACAGGTCAATTCCGATTAAAGCGATGGCGAGGTGGCAAACTACGAGGTGCTGGTACTCCCCGTCTTCGAGAAATCGCGATAACCATTTTTGTAATTAAACCATGGCGAGAAGAAGTTTCTGGAAAGTGGCGTGAGCAATGCCATAATTTACTCGATTATTTGTTTAATCCATATGGCATCGCGTTATATGCGATGTCTTGCAATAACATAATTAGGGGAATACGTTATAGAAATATGTTATAGATAATAATTGAAAATTATTCGCAAAATCTTTTTTTTTTTATAATACATGGTAATGTAAATAATACCTCACATCTTATTTAATCATGCTTTTACGAATATTGACGATAATGTAAATGCAGGAATTTATTCATGAATTAATAATTATACATTTTACATTATTAACCAAACATTGCAAAAGAAATATAATATGATAGACATTTTTAAGTTATAGTTTGAATTCGAAGAGAGTAAAAAAAGTAATTTTATTAAAATTAAGAATTAAAATATTTTATATATTTATGATATATTTGTCGAAAAGTTGTACTGTAACCCTATAAAAAATTTAAGACAAAAGTTATATTTAAGTATTATTATCTATATATCATGTGAGATTAACACCGGGAATGCAAACAAAGTGGTACGTCGTGTCGAAAGTTCGAACTTAAAACATACCAAATATCGGCTCAACGAGTCACCTGCTCATTCGACCGACTTTAATACCCTGGGCGATGTTCGGTGTAAGCAGATTCCCCTCGTCTCTCTCAGAAAATGTTAGATGTCAAGGATCACGAGGAAGTCGTAATTTCCACGCGAACGAGGCAGACCCGAATGAATTGACGACGGCTTATCTCGCGGCTCGGCCACGAAATCGCTTCGTACGCGTATCGGACAAGATAACGACGCCGTCGTATCGATAAATTCCACTAATTAATTATTGACGTGTCCCAGGGCTATTTTTACGCTCGTTCGGACCCTCCGCACGCGAAAACGGACGTTTCTTCCTCCTCTGCCTGTCCACCTTTTATTTCGAATCCTTTCCTCGCCAACAAAATTACGGAGCTGATTTTCGCGTTCGCTTTCCCTTGAATAAAACGAAATCTGCCATGAGATTTCTATAAAAAAAATAATAATTTATATATATATATATATATATGATATAATGCGTGAGATTATTTTTTTTATTAACATTTTATATCTTTTTCATTGTGATAATACATATAATAATTATTTCTGATTATTATATGGGTAATAATTAAAAAATAACGAGTTTATAAGTATATAATTTTTGATTAAAAACTTTGAAAATTTTTTTGATTTTGGAGCTGATTTTTACGAATTTAATCCATTATTAAGATATTGATTTTTAATAAAAAATGCTAGATTTAGTTATTTTCCTCTGTACATCGGTAAATAAAGTAATTAAACTTTATCTGATATTTATGTTCAAAATTAAAATCAACTGAATATTGTTCTAATCAGATGTATTGAATGAAGGATTATGATTATTTTGCCGGATAACGCTTAATCTCAAAAACGTGTGCGAAACGTCGGGCCCGTATGTAGCTAGGGACAGGTGTTTTTTCGACACCTGTGTCACTGTAGTAAAGTGGTAAAATGAAGCAAATACTTTTTACGAGCGACGGGGAGATGCAAATATATCCATATGTTAAATGTTTTAGGTGACAATATTAATTCGCGCAACGACCGTTCTCCAAATTTTCGATACACTTTAAAAAATAGACTGGCTATAAAAAGGAAGACGAATACGCGATCGATTGTGAAACTCTAGACGCATCTGTCGGTCGTTCAAAAAATTATTAAATTTCCATTTTTCATCAGTGAATTTGTTCAAGTTTGCATCCCAGGATTCGCAGAGTTGCTCCTACTGCAAATCTATGTATATGATTTGTTTCTTTTCACTTCCATTTCTGTCCTCGTTAATACGATGATTATTGCATTTCATCTCAAAATTCATTATCTTAATTATTATCTAAATCGGACACATCTCAATAATTTTCATACTTCTCGCGATAAAAACATTGGTCTTCCACCAATCCTTTGGTGGATTTTCGCTTATATGTATCCCATCTTACATTTTATTACATTTGATTGCTTCCTCATCGCGTTTTATTCAAGCGTGCACTATTACTTTAACGAATATCTAGATCAAACGCGCTTTAGCGAGTCTTTCAAAACCTCGAACGCTCGCGTAGGTGACGAGTCACTCGCAGTATCGAGTCTCTGAACGCGACCAGGATGCATCGGGAGCCAGAAGGTGGAGTCCGCTGTCAGGTACTTGATTTCTCGGCATCTCACGATGAGATGGAGAGGTCTTCGACCGGTAGCCTAAGTCAAGGAGCCGTCCCTAAAGAGGCACCGGGGTCATTAGCGAATGGAGCATTTATCCTTGTCCTTCGTTCTTTCTCTTT
>NW_021849984.1:294696-314084 GCF_003651465.1 Formica exsecta
ACGTCAAGCGGGACTGACTGATAAACACGCGGACGCGCGGGCGCTGTGACGATCGACGGATGCACCGATCCACCCCCGTTCGCCCCCTACCCTCGTCCCTTTCCCTCTTTCTCTCTCTCTTTCTCTCTCTCTCCCTCTCGTTAACTCTCGCTCTTTTTCTCTTAGCCGGGTGTTCGCACTTGATTCGCCGTCGGTATCAACGGGTGCCAGGCAGGAAGACCCGTATTATCGAGTCAATTGTCTCACACCCCCCTCCCCCGTACAGTTCAGCTGACTATAAAATCATTATCGCCCGTCCACCACCACCACCTATCTCTTCCCCTTCTTTCCTCTTGTCGCTCCTATAGCTGCTTCTCGGTCGACGTTGAACGCTCGATTATCCCATTAATATGACGAGTCCGTGCGTTCATCCGTCCCGGCGGATCTTTAATTATTTAAATGCAGAACCGCGGCGGAGACCCGGCATGAAGGGTACCAGAGCCCCCTAAAGAGACAGGGGCGGATTTGCGGAGATGAGACTTGGTCATATTTGGATGCATCTGTGTATATCTTTGTGAGATCTTTGATCATTCGTATCACTAACTCTCATGACAGCAAGAAGAATTACTCTTTTGCTTTACCCTTTTAATGATTTAATATCTATTGATTATTGCTTTATATTTTTAAATACTCGTTATATTTGATGAGAATAGAAATACTAACATATATCAAGTAATTAGTCCTTTTAAAATTTCTTTTATGAATTTAACAAAAATCTACTTGTTGTCGGTTAATCAATTTATCATCTTTGTGCATAAACATGGGATTAAAGAATCGCGTCGCGTGAGAATCTGCTTGCCATCGAAGCTTATTTCCTCTAATCCGCCCCTGCCCAAAGTGTCGCAGGCTAGGTTCAGTGGGAACACGAGTAATCCTTAGTGACAAGTGGGCTCGAGGCAGCGGTGTATCCGGTAGCACTTTGGTATTTATCTCTATAAATACGCATCGGCGTTGAGCATCGTTGACCCTGGTGTAATAACGTACTCGCGGTAGCATCTATTCCGTGGCTCAAAGTTTCAACGGATTCTCGTTAGGATTTCTTTATCCGACGAACGAAGAGAGAAAGAGAAAGATCCAGTGTTTAGAAAATGAATTACAGTAGAGATTCACGTTATTGTGCAAAACATCTTCATTGTAGATGAGCGGGTTATAAATAAAATACCACGATGATCGTACGAGATGACTAATGGCGCGTCATCGGATTCCGTTTAACGCGGAAGAATAAATCCGAGTCCTTCGAGGCGATAAATAATGAAACGGGATTAACTAATATCGGCGCCGAGTGTTATGACTATGCGTTTTACCGTGACCATAGCGGGTAGGGACTGACCGATTGCGACTATCATTAGCGACGACTTAATGAGCCAGGCGCGCCGGACGTGGGAAGTAGCCTATCGCGCGGTAATTACCTCACTTCAATTATTAGACGATTACCGTACGGTAATGGGGATCGAAAATGGGAGTGGACTCTCTCACGTGAACCGCATCAGGTAATAATAGACTTTTCCTGTTGTTTGCATTATGTTCATAATAATACACATTTGGCGATTTCTGTAGTTTTCAATTGATTGTGCTCTCTTGTAAAAACAAAGACAGCGCTTGATTTTATAGTTAAAATTATATCCGATGATTGAAAGATCTGCTTATTTTTTTTCTAAATAAAAGTAAAATAACTCTAGAATCTATAAAGATAAAATAAAGATAATAATAAAGAGATAATATAAAGATAATTTTTATTTGTACTGCTACACGAGAGAATTGAATAATAATATTAACATTCTTTCTTAGGCTGTATTTAATGCTTTTATTTAAGTACACAATTTTATAAACGATTATATTTAGTGAAATTATATTTAAATTTTTAGTCGAGCATTAAAATGATGAGAAAACAAGCTCGTCTCAGTGTTTTAATAAGACAGAACGAGAATCATGAATCTCAATTCGCCACGAAGATTATTATTATTCGCTCTCTAATTGCACGGCGTGGATCCGTGTCGCCGTTACAAAGTCAACCGTAAGAAAGAGCGGGTCCTTCGGAATCTTTCCGGAGGGTAGCCCACCGGCAGGAATGTTACGGCACGGTAATAAGAGATTTCAGCAAGAGGAATTAAAAAGGAGCGGTAAGGAGACCCCTTATAGCGCGTCCTCTTTTTCACCATCTTCCCTCTTTCGTTTCTTTCTTTTTAACGGACGCCACGTCGGCGGATTAGGTCTCGTTAAGATATCGCGAAGTCGTTAAAAATAATTGTCAGTCGGATAATTAAGGAGGGCGAAAAAAAAAACCTCTTTCTCGAAGACGGGGAAGGCAGACGTCTTCGCGACCAGCGGATTTTCAGTTCGTTTCGTCGCGTCTCATCGAGCTACCGTGTATTTGTCTTCCTCCCCCGCGTTCTCCGCCCCGAGGAGCACCCTTGCTTTTTATTCCGTCTTTGCGTGTAACGCTCGTCAGCTTCGCCCTCAATCTGCTTACGCTCCTCGTCTCCTTATCCGTATTTTGTTGGCACATCGTTAGGGAGTAACCCAGGGGGTTCGTTTTCTCCGCCAGGAATTGTAGACGAGTGGTTGGGCTCGACTAACGGTGCAACGGCGCGCGGCTTGTTACTCGCGTCTCAGACGCGGCCGGAATCATACCTCTTCGACATGCCGCCTCACATTATGCATGCGAGCACCTTGCGAACCTAACTTATACGCGGACGTCGCAACGTGATACAACTTTAATGCACTCGTCCCCGGAATGTACTCGACATGGAAAAGTTACGCTCGGCGATTCTCTTTCTGTCACGCAAGGAGATTGACCTTGCCGTGAAGCGGCTTCCATAGCTCCTATCGAATAGCAAGATACGACGTCTTAATTGATTTTGTGTCGGTTTGACAGAAATAATTCGATAATACAAGGAAATATAAAGGAATCATAAAACAAAAACCTTAATTTCTCTATTATTTTAGATTTTGGGAAAGCAATAATTTATCGATCTTTAAGAAGGCTTGCTGCTATATGGATGCGATTAATAAATATTTTATTTTGATTTTCTTCTCTTTCAAATGTATAATTTATTAAAATGTATAATGTATTACATGTATTTAATGAACATCTTCTTTACTAAAATTTCTTTGAAAATTATTTTAATACAATACAGCCAAGTTTTATTTTTTATCTTGCGTTGTAACATTAAAAACAAGTCATATGAAAATGTTTTACAAACACTTTGTTATAATTTTCTTCCAAAATATTGCTTTCGGGATATAAGATAAGAAAAGTGGAAACGTCTGCTCGAACCGCGAACTCTTCTCGATAGGCACCCCTAGGCAAGGGGTTGGCCGAAGGGAAGGCATTTGTAAATATTAATGCGGCGGGCCCGAGCAAAGGAAAATATTTGAATAATAATTACTGAGGCGCCCCCTCGTCCTTGTTACGCCCTCGTATAATAAAAAGGTTCACCGAAGAAAGAAGGCGCACGCGACGGCGGGGTCGCGACGAGAATTTTCTAATTAGGAGGATTCAAGCCGACCCTGCAAACAATACCAGAAGTACCACTTCCACCCGTTCCCAAGGAGGTACTCGAGGACTTCTGAGGAGAGAGATTTTAATATCCAAGACCTCGGCGTTTATTATCGCCTCTTATTATCGTCGCAAAAAGAAATAACGAGATGTATGTCAGAAATCTTTCAGAATCGAACAATCTAACTATAATAAGCAATAGCAAGCAATTATTTGTTATTTTCATTATTTATATTAAAATGTGAATGAAAGGAAAAATAAAAGAATCGAGATTTATAAAATTAAATTTGAAACGAGGTATAATGGAAAAAGATGAATAATAAGTCGAGCATTTAAAAAAATGAACATATTAAAATCTCCAATGATCTATAATAAAAATGTATTCCTATATGGAATCATTATGATTTGCATTGGCATAATCTAATCTCTAATTTTTTAAAGTTTGTGACTTTCAAATTAAAGCTAGAATATTTTATTGTTTCTAATCATCTAGTGAAGAAAAAAAGGATACATTTTATTACAAATTCTATGATTTTAAACTAAACTAAAGCATGTGTGTGAATAAAGTTTCCTAAATATTAGATATTTAAACAGGCAGATACATATGATGATGTGTAATCTTTTCGAGATACACGCAAATATATCTAGTATTATAGAGTAGTGATGCATTAATAGCCGATGTTAGTTATCGATTCGCGTATTAGATAATAGTACAGGGTGAAAGCAATTATATATATATACGGGCAACTGAAGGGCGCGAAAATAGGGCATTAGTATTATATTCTGGTACGATTAAGAAACCTTATTACGGTGATTAAGAAACCTTATTACGACTATGATGGAACTAATTTAAATTCATCGTCGTCTATGCATCGAGTAAGCTTAAATTTAATTATAAAACGTTGCGTAAACGAAGTTAAAATTATATTAAGCTATGTTTCGCGCGATGATTTATTAATATTTGACGAAGTTACTATAAATTCTTAACATAGACTAAAGATTCGTATTATCTTAAGTGACTAAATTAGTGATGATTTACTTTCACGTGATCAAACAGTAATATACATATCTATTTTTTTTTTATTTTATTTTTCTAGCTACTATATGAGTCTTGTCGTAATTTCTTTTCTTTTCTCGAGAGTTGTGAGAAAAAAAATATGATTAGGAAACTATACAAATATAGATTTTTAGTTTATGTTTAACTTTGTAATTTTTATAATGTATAAAATGATACATTTAAAATTTAATTAATTTAATCTTATAAATTTTTTATATTAATCGTTAAAATTGTATAGATGTATATTATTATAGGTATGTAAACGAGGATAAAAACTGGGGCATTAGAGTTGTCAAGTTTAGATTAAGAAACCTTACTATAATGCAGGTCGTTCATAAAATGGTTAGATTTATCAGTACTCGTTAGGTTTAATCCAAAAACAATCTATCTTATTATCTCTATTATAACGTGAATGAATTCTGAATATTATTTTAACAAAGAAAAATATATTATAATACACATTCTACATTAATTGTTCAATTACAAAATTGCATTTGAAAAAGTAAGATTTAAATACATATATTTAACATATAAATAAAAATTCTAGAATATTCAACATGTGATGCATTTATCGCGACATGGAAATCAAATATCGTAGCTATATAATTTAATTAGCAGTTATCGGAAATAATTAAAGAAACAAACGAACAAATGTGATCGAAAATATTCTCAGGTACAATCTTTAGCAGTTAATCACACAGGCCAATATTATACAAGGATTACGCAGTGCTTCAGCCGTTCCCTAATGATCCAAATTGGTATAGTCAACATGACGTGCTCGGGAAACAAGACCTTGAAATTAATTAGATACTATATGCCGTTAAAAATATAGATATATTAGCTTCATCGGCAATTAATTTCGCAAATCGGTCGCGCATTTTCCCGACTCGCTCGCAAGTCGCATTAGTTACGTAGTAGTTACGCGTCTCTCAGGAATTAATCGAAGGTCGCGCGAGCGTAAGAGCGATTTTATCGATGGAACAATGATGATCGAGTAAACGTAACGCGTAACGAGGAGCCCGCGGCACGTTCAAAGACTCTGTACGGAATAAATCAAGACAAGGTTCATGGCGCGCGCGTGGTTTTGCTTCCTTCCCGCTGACTCCCCGACAGTCATTAGGATAATCAACGAATTAGCGTTTCCGCGCTAAGGACTGGATAAGGCATAAGGAGTTAGGAGGACAAAGTGCGTCTCGACACGCGATCCCACCGTACCGTGCAGGTACAAAACACATTCGCCCCCCTCAGGTGGAGATACACCTTTCGATCAAACCCACCCGGAATTTACGAGATCGTGCGCCATTTACCTCAAAATATTCGCATAATTGTCGATTTTTATTTTTGCATTATTATTTATATCTGCTCTAAGAGTAAAAAAGTGAAAATTTATTTTGACAAACAATATTTTAAAATATTTAATAAAAAAAATATGCAATATTTGTTAGATAAATTAAATCCTCTCATAGAAAAATATTGTAAAAAAAATATAACACAAAATTTGATACAAATGCTAATGAAAATGAAAATAGATATAAATATCTTTTATAATATTAAGATATTCTGAATTGAGTACAATCATAAAAGAAGAAACGAATGTTAAGATATGTGAATTTTTATGTAATTTAGGAGAAAACATGTGTATTGTGTGTGTTATAAATTTCTTATAAATAAAACTCTTCCAAAATGTCGTGGCATATTTGATGTCCTTAAAGCTTGTTTACAGCGATGCAGGGATGCACGAATGTTAACATAAAACAGCAGCGTTGCTTACATTTATTTCGGCTCCCCCGAGGCATAAATTTTCGCGATGCGCATTCCCGATTGTTTGCAGGTGCGCTCACGCATCGCCTCGCACCATCGTGCAACCACCGAAGAAAGAATTCGTTCGGTGTGTGTCCTTAGAGATCCATTTCGCAGATAAGACAACCCACGTGGTCAAGAAGCTTGACTATCTCATCGCTTTTCACGCCTTGAGATCAAATCGCCCTCCTCGTCGCTACGTGGGGTGCATTCGCGTGTGAAATTGGGTAGAACGAGCGATGGACGCTTCAATTTGCTCTAATTAAACGCTCTTTAACTCCGGTCGGAAGAGTCCGTCATCGTGATCACTGTCGCATAACCGGTATACATGCATATATCTATGAAATTTTTTTATATTAAATTTTTGTTTCAACGTTACATTGCGTAGATTTTTATTGAAATTAACAAAAAATGGACGAGAGTTATATCAATCTAATCTAATCTATATAATCCATATAAACATATTTTTATAGAAAATAAAATGTGTGTGTTGACATGTTTCTACCAACAAAATCTCGTGTGCGAAATAGTTTAGTGATTTTTTTCTTGTGACGATTTTTTTTTTCGCGAGGTAGACTTATCTAGGTGGCGAGCATGTCATTTAAGGGCTCGTCGGCTTTAAGCCTTTAAGCACCTGACCATAAAGTCACTTGTAATTGTGCTGGCGAATCTCGGCGTTCACCCTCGCCGTCAGACATGCAAATAACTCGGGGTTAGTTAGCTAATGGGGTTGGCAGGGTCGGTGGCTCGGCTCGAGCGAGTTCATTCATTAAGGGTTGATGGCTTAATTGCCAGCTCGCAGCATCACGGCCGCCCCCGAGTCGGCCACCACCGAGACATCCTACACCCCGATTTTCTCGTCCTCTCTCTCTCTCTCTCTCTCTCTCTCTCTTCCTTTTTCTTTCTCTCTCCTCTTTTTGCGCCTCTCTCGCGACATTCATCAGCAACAGGTTGCATCAGGAGCCAGGAGTTATCGGTACGCCCGGTAAGCCGACGATCCAACTCGTTTGCGCCCCGAATCAAGCGAGCGAGCCGGCATTAATTAATTGTCCCAGCTTGTTCGTCGTACCGCGACGGAAAGTCCTCCGCCCTTCCGGCTGGGGTTAATTGTCGAGCACGTCGTTAACGCGATCTTTTCTGCTCTTTCGACCGAGGAGAGATCCCGCAGTCCCCTTTGCGATAACTTTTAAAGGACTCGTCGTGAGTTTCAATTTCAACACCGCGTAATTCCTCCCATTTGCAACTCAAAACGCGTGTTTGTGGATTTATATATTTTCTATGTATAAATTTATTTCAATTAAAGTTATTTTATTTTTATGTATGCAATAAAAATTAGCAAAATAATCAAATATCGTACTATATTGTACTAATCTTATTCGAATAGTATTAATGGCATTGATGATGTTAACGCATTCATCATCATCATCATCATCATCAAATGTGATTAGTATTAATATTCTAATCTGCAATAAATATCTAATTAAAGCTTGGTTCTGTATTCTGATATGAAATATATGTTAATTTATGTTACGTAAAATTTTTGAAATTTATTCACATTGTTTTGAAGAAAAAAATGTTTTAATGTTTTCTAATAATGTTTTATATGCAGATAGATAGTAGAGAAAGTTTTCTAGTTAAGAATTAACAAGTACTTTACGTTTCAAGACATTCGTTCTCAACGATACATATTCATTGCACATGATATTCTCTCTCCTCCCCCCCCCCCCCCCCCCCCTCCCCGCTCTTTGCCTCTTTATTTTTGTTGGCGAGTCCGTGCCGGCCATTTTTTGGTTTGTTTTACGCAGAGGTAACGACCATACGAATTTTCGCCATTTGTATGCGACACGACTCAACCGTCAACGTGAATTATCGTAAGTGTCAGGCCCTACGACCCGCTCGTACGAACGGTTTAATTTAAAGTCGCCAGTTTAATTCCTGGTAGAAAGCGCATTTGCAACAGTAGCTGAAATAGAGACAGAGAGAAAGAGAACAAGAGGGAAGTACGAGAGAAAGAAATGAGAGAAGGCTTTCGGTTCAAATGCGCCGCTCCTCTCTTGTCGTTCGCATTACTATGGAAAGTTCGTTCGTCGTGACTTTTTAGTGTATCACATGCATAAAAAAAAAAAAGATCATCCGAATCGAAATTTTTCTCTTACTTTCGGTCAATGTTCAATCTAACATTTACTTTGATACTTTTAGCAGTCAGATCATCTTATTTTGAAATTGTTTGATCTATATAATTTTGTACCGGAAGCTCCTTTTTTAAATCTCTAAAAGGAAACGTTCGTTTCGTGCCTATTTGTGATACAAAATAGGAGCTTAATACAATACAATTTCTATATAAATGAAATCTATCAAAATCTTCCAGAATTCATAAACGTGAAAAATAAATATTAAAAACAGAAGCAAAATTTCGTCTCGAAGAGTCACGATTAGGTGAATTGCCACACACACAAAATTCTTAAGTACATATTACGTGCACAGTTTATCTCAACAATAAAAAAAAGTGCGTCTTGAATTTAACATTTAATCTGATCATGACACGGATTCTGAATTTATTTTGTAATATACGATTTCTAAAAAAAAATATTCTTCAATTGAAATAATAATTGAAAAATTGTATAAATCAAAATATATGAGAGCATTTCTTACTAATACTATTTCTACGAGGTATAGAGAAAGAGAGAACTTTGAAAAAAAGTGCTATTATATAATTTTTTTATTATATAATATTATATAGATATAGATTATTATAGTTTATAAATTATTTTTTTTGTATAAGAAAATGTCTTCTTTCTTACTTATTTGGAATATGTATTATAAGTTAGAGCAAACTTTAACGAAGTATAAAATTTAAATTTTATCAGCATATCGTTTAGACATAGCTACTTAGAAAATGGAATCAAACTATAAATTTTAATATGAAAATTTTTATACAAAATGAATCATTTCTTATCATGAACACTATAAGTATGCTATAAGTATGCTATAGTTTAGTGGCGGTAACTCGCTGCGAAATCTCGCGAGGAACTTAAGCTGTAACTTTGCCTCTGCCATTGACCTTATCGGGCGGTAGTATAAAAGAGAGATGTGCCGCGGATGAAAATGGCGATACTTAGGACCATATCCAGAAATTGCCGTCTGGTCTACCAACACGTGCTCTACGTACACGCGCGTGTACGACTTTGTGTGCACGTTTGTGTGCGCGTGTATGTGTGCGGGCGCGCAAGGAGAGAAGAATCTCGGGGAAAGACGAGGATGATTTAGTAATGAAGATATTAACGGACCGAAAGAGCGCCACACAGAATACTGAGATTCAACTATCTAACTGCTGACATAACTCACGTTTATGACTCCGCGGCGGCCGCTTCTTTCCGCAGCCCTCGACTAACGACGCTATCCCTGTTCCTTTTGCACTCCAGTTAGATGCCACGTAATTAATGCCGACGTCGCTTAAGAAAAGCCAAAAGCGTAGATCTTATGCTAAAGTTACTTATTCGTGCGAAAATTACCCTTTGATGTGCAACGTTTTTTTACTGCTATGGATATTTTTTTTTTTCGCTTAATTATTTAGATCTATATCCAACGATTTAACTGTCCGAGCCTTAAGCTTCAATTTAAATCTTAAAAGTATAAATTGATAACACAATCTTGCTTTACAATTAATTGTAAATGGATTAATTGTCAATTTTATGAGATTTTAGAATATTATTAGAATATTTGACGTTGAGTGTTTTAAAAACGGAATATTCGAAAGAGAAACGGATTTTAAATGTCAAAGAATATGTAATCAAAAATTGATGCGATAATGTTAGAACATTTTTGACAATTTCTCAAATCACAGATCATTTAATTGCAGGCCGCATTAATTAATATCATCATTTTTTTAAATTTGGTATACGCTGTGTTATTAGGTACAACATTGTGTTATCAGACGCTAATATAATTATGAAATGTATCGTCGCGCATGTCTTGGGCGTTTCGCACATGAGATAGTTCACTGCGATCTCTAGCGGTAGGAAGTTTATGGATATCGCATCTCGGTGACGCGTAGATCTTAATGCGAAGGACCGCCCTCTCCGTCGCGTTAACAGCGAGATGGGTCTAAGGGTTGTGACGGCACTGGTGAGGTACGGGGGGATGAAAAGAGCAAAAGAGCAGAGAATAGGTTTCAGTGGGGTACATTAGCGGAGTTATACTCCCGAAGGCATGGCCCGCTACGCTGTATATCTTGGTTATTTTTTATTACCGCTCCTGGCAACACATAACACACGTACAAGTACGTGGAAAGGACGATTTTTCCACCCATCGAGCCCCTTTCTCGCCGCCGTGCAAAGAATGAAGCTACGCGATACCCTCCATCATTATTTCGTTGTATATAAGCCGTTCATTGATTTACAATTATTGCAATATGAAATATTTTCATTAATTTATCAATAATGTGTCTTAAGCCCTTGCAAAGGTGAATATAAGTATTATTACTCGAACTTTCATGACAATATTATAATTATATTTTGAATCATTAAATAAAGATAAATAATTAATATTATATGATTCAATTCAATCACAGTAATTAATATTGTATATATACAGTATAATAATAATATATTCAAATATCATAAATTATATATTAATTATTAATCATGAAATTAATCATAAATTAATGCGGTATGCATAGTTGCTTATGTATATAATTATTTAATTTATACATAAAAAATATCCATTTTCGAAGAACTTAGAATTAGATATTATGAGAAAATAATTCAATTTCACAGATTTTACTTTAGAATGAGATATATGTATATTATAGCAACTTTTTTATTAGACTTTGAATTCAAGAAAAAATATCTTTATTTGAAAATAGCTTTTTTTATTATAAAAATATGCCTAAAAAAATATCACATCTAAAATATCGGAAGCGATTTCTATAACATTAAGGTAAGGCGACGTTATGCAACATTAAGTACAGTGCTGTAAAATCAATATTTTTTTTTCTAACGAACATTCGTCACTGCCATCGGGCCAATAGGACTCCATATGTCGGTTTCGAATCGTGTTTTTCACGCGCCGCGTTCAGACACGGATGATAGAGGGTATCTCAGGGGTGAGGGTTGTTTTTTATATTTATGGCGCCGAGGTAGGGTGGTAGCCAGGAGGGTGGCGTTAATGCGCGCCCTTTTTTTACGTTAATAACCATGCGTGATATAGGCGAGCGTAGTGAGAAGAGTCGGAATGAGGGGTGGGCGATCATTTCACGTGGGGTGAAAGCGGCATATTTTGTACGGACCGCTTCACACGCGGTGTGAGTGCGATTCTATCGAAAATTTTTTGCGTACGTTTCTTGCTGTATATTTCGAATCGTCATACTTTTTCGCGCTAATAAATGATCAATGCATATAATAATATGAAAGAGAAATGTAATCGCGTATATATTTGAATTCAGTACATCAAAAGTATTTTTTTTTATATTAAATAAAAACGAAAAAAATATCATTAAGATTATTGCGTATAATACATATTATGAAATATGAATATCATGAAAGATTATAATTATATGTAACATTGAACTTTTTTTTAAACTAAAATAGCAGTTCTTATTTTATTATTATTAGTTTTACTTCTATACTTTAACCAACAACTTAGTCTAATGGCAGTTCAATAGAAAGAGTTTCTTAACTTAATAATAGAAATCTATCATTTTATATTATTCGCGTACCACGCACGAATAAACTTATGACTCCGTTATATATAATCTAATGAAGAGGTGGAACTAAGGGTTGCTATACCGCAAAGGCTGAGTCGATGACAGGTCGCGCATCTCGAAAGCAGGGAGGCCTCGAATGACGGTGGAAACTTTTCGCGTTATTTCTTTATTTCTCCCGCGATCATCATTTCGCCAAATGACTACGTTGCATACTACGCACGTTGCTACAATCATTGAACAAGTAAAACTTTTATCGGCGGTTTCCACTGACCGCTTCTTGTTCCTGCACCCGGATAATAGCGAGTACCCAAGCGAGGGGTAATAAATATTAATATTTAAGAAGCACTTTGCGATTGTCTATTGTAGCGACGTCGATGATTCGCGAAATTTATTAGCGAGCGAAAGTATATCGTCAAGAAAACTTTTTCTGAAGCTTGCACATTCTCGATATTCTACAATTTTATATTTCTTTATTATACGTTCGTATACTTATGAATATCATCAAAGTAAAATATTTATTTAAAAAAAAAAGTATAATGTAATAATAATTCTTGTATAATATATGTCGATCAAATAATTGTGTGTGTGTTGATAAAGTTTTTATTATTTAATTATTATTATATATAAACACACACAAATTGTTATTGCTATTATCTTCATAACCACAGTTACATACGAAAAAGGTTATGAAAGGTGTTAAACGGTTTTAACGTATTTGATGTTTAAAGTAAATTTTCTTTTTTTTCATAATAGAATTTTCTTCAAAATTAAAAAAAACGACGACAATTTGTTTCTTGCGTAATTGTAAGTGAAAGAAAAGATAGGTCACTATTCGCGTGCATTAATGAAGAGTCCTTATTATTGATACGACGGGGTGGAGGATCGACGGGGCGAACTCACGTCGTGGGGTTCCACGTACGCCGGCCGATTATATGCCCCTTTATTCTTCTTTACGTTGCGGGGGCATGTCATTTGCGGGTGTAGGGTGGGCGCAAGTGGGAGGCGACGAAAAAAAATAGCTTTATGTCACGAGGGATCATTACAGACTTTTTTTTTTCTTCTAGAGGGGTCGAAAAGTGGCAGGGTCAGGGATGACCCCTGACCTTGCGCACAGTGCACAATGGTCGTTTGCGACGATCGTGTGCAATGAAACTCGTACTGAATTGTATATTATGCGTATAAAAGAATTGCACACGCCTTCATTATCATCTTTTTAGAGAAAAATCATGTATATCGTATGCGTGCGCGTAAATAAAATCGCAGCAGATAAAATTATCTTCTCGAACGCAATAAACAGAAATTTATTCATTATGTATATATGATATTTTGTTCAAGATGTTTTACGAATCCTTAACATGTATCATACAAGGTATCGATTTCAGAGTTATAACATGCGTGTAGTGGATTCAACGAATTAAAATTAAAAAATATAAATAGATAATAAAATTTAAATATTTAAATTCAACTAGATTCTATTTCAACAAATTTTAATGGCAAAGATATCTATTTTATTGAAGAAAGAAAGAATTAAAAAAATAGTTAAAGATAATATCTCCTATCACGTTTTATTAAAATAAATCGCTAGTATAAAAAGAATGTACTAGATACGAATTGTCTTGTGTAAGACATTAGAACCTGGTACAGGCCGATGCAATGAAATACAGCTAAAAAGTTTCGAAGTTTGTTTTTCAACGCTTGTGCTTGTTTAAATTTCTTTTCTCCTCGTTGTTTGAGCGTGTTAACGATGCTTTCTGTTCGAGACGTTTATTCCCGGACGATTTAATCCCGGAGCGCGCGGGCGACGAACCCGGGCCGGCGTGCCTCGCCGTGACATTTCGGTACACGTCGCAGAGTGGAGACAACGATTCGCGATAGTCACGGAAGAGCATCCGAAGGAGACGCGGGGGCGGAGGACGAAGGCGATGCGGAAGAGCCGGATAGCCGGTTTCGATCGGATGTCGTTTTCACGCTCGGCGCTGTCTTCTCGAACCGTGGCACATTGTTTAGTCGATACGTCACTCTCGCGCGGATCGTCGTGCACCGACCGAACACCAAGATTCGCAATTCTCCGAAAGGTGCAACTGCATCTTTTCGCGCGCATTTTCTCCCTTCCTCTTCGATTTCGATTCGCGACCGATCGACGGCGGGGACTTCAAAGCGAGGACGTCTCATTATCGGATTCTCCTTCTTCCTCGGCACCATCCCCGCTTGACGACCATCTGACTTTTCGCCCCGTTTCTCCAGTTTGTCGAGGAACTTACTCCTATACGATGGGATACCGTGACCGGGCGATAATGACGCTGGGTGTAATTGGATGCCCGTCAAGCACGGTAACTATTTGAAATATCGTGCGAAATACGAGTTCACGGATAGTCGCCTTGGGTGGTACATAACACGGTCATAGACTGTCATTATTGAATTTTTGCTATAATAGACAATGATATATAGGAAATACAACTATATTAAAAAGATATAAAAGTAAGGCTCTTTTAAACGATTAAAATCAAGAATCCGAGTAAAATGGCAAAAGAGCCATTTAATTGTTTAAGAGCGCTTTAATTGTTTAAGACTCTTTTTGTATACCGTTTATATTGTTGATTTTAGTATTATTTGCGCTGATGATGGCCAAAAAAAGGGCCGAAACGTCCGCCTTTCGCGAATCATGTAATTAAAGAAATTCTTTAATTTTTTAATTTTTTGGTTTAAAATATATATTTTTGCGCCCTAAAAATTGCGCGTGGCTCTTTTGCCATTTTACTCGGATTTTACTTGATTTTAATCGTGTAAGAGCCTTACTTTTATATCTTTATAATATTTTTTGGTTTAAATTATATATCTTTGCGCCCTAAAAACTGCGCGTGGCTCTTTTGCCATACAACTATATTAAATTGTATAAATATATAATTATTTTTTTGTGGTTATATAAAATAATATAACCATGAAAAGTGAGAATTTTACAAAACATTTTATTATTTAACAAATCTTAAATACTTTTTTATCGAACCATTTAACATGTAATCAATAACGTTGATAAAAAATTTCAAATTAGCAATAGATTTTGTTTGTCGTATAATAATCCTAATTGAAGTAAAAGTAACCGAATATTGGATGCAAGTTAAGTATATTAAATTGTATAGGCGTAACGTTGGCGCATCTGGAAAAATCGATTCATAAGCAGGCATAAATCATTGAAAAGCAACCGAACGATACAGTTCTGTGTCCATAGAAGCAGTTCGTTTATAACTATTGATTATGCTATGTTTATCCCCTTCAGTCCCTCCTTTCCTCCTCTCCCATCTCGCATAGACACACAACCGATTCTTCATTATAACCATTTATTTATTTAAACTACATTTTGTTATAGCAAAGTGTCTATTCCGCATGAAATAAATATTTTTCTCTTAGTTTAGAACACATTCAAATTTTCGAATATTTATTATTGAAATTTTAATAATTTCGAGAGATTTCGATAAATTTCAGATTTTAGTTAAAAGTGTATCAAATTTATATTTTCTATCTTTTCCGACCCGGTTTTACATTCGCGATTGTTATATTCAAACAAACTATTTTTTAAATATGTTATTCACTGAAATATCTAACTTAATAATATTGATAATCTTGATAAGTATATAAAGAAACAATAAACACAGAGAGAAAGAGAGATATGTCTCTCTCCAGTTAGCTGTAAGATTCTTGTTTTTTTCCAAACCTTATGTTAGAAGACACCCTCTAACTACGTGAACGCGTGCAAATCAAGAATCACGATGCGCTTATTTGCATCGAACGGTGGATCGTGCTCGAATGGAGAATCAGAAAGATGTATACCGATCAGAGTCGAAAGAGAGACTTAAAATTAGCACCAGTTTTCAGTTATCTTGAAAAAAAAAAAAAATGATTCCACAGAATGATAGGCGGAGATTTGATTCAAAGTTAGGGCTAATTTTGCAGACAATAAAAAAGTTGCGCGTTTGGAGAGAAGGCAGATAAAAAACGTTCGTGTACAGTTTGAAGGGGCTCGAAAAGGTGATCAGGATGCTCTGGGACCGGAGACGATGTAGGATTTGGCGGACGTCCATGAAAACGAATTACAGCGATTTAAAGTTTCACCTTTTTCTTGCCGAGACCACCTTTCCTCCGGTCCTGACCACCCTTCTACTTTCTTTTCCCTCACGACCGTTTCCCGTGCTCATTCCGCGCGGCCCTCCGATCAGCGAGTTGTTTCGAAGATGACAAGAGAAAAGGAAATATATATATATATATATATACATATATATATTTCCTTTCCTTTATATATATATATATACACAGAGGCAAATTCGCGTCGTCCGGGCGCGAAAAGTTTTCTTTCGAACCCCGCGGGGCGCGCCAGGTGGCACGTCGTTTGTCGTAATGCGAATTTTTACAAAGCATACTGTAAATTCTTTTTGTTGGAGAATATTTCGCGGCGTATATTTTGCGTTCGGTAAACTTTCTCACATAATCATTGATCACTTTGATAAAATTAGATGTCCGATAGACCCACGTAGGAAACGCGCGTTGGCGGTGAAGTTAACATGTGTACTACTTAAAATTGCAAGCAATTGTTGAATTATTATTAAATTATTTTGATTCCACAATTACAGTTATTAAATTCTTTATCGAAAGAAATGTATATCGCAGTATATATAATACATGTATAAAGTAACTGCCATTAATTATGCGTTATTTAGCATAAGACAGAGAGTATGCATTTTATTATTTATGCACAGAATAAAATATGAATCACACGTTTATCAACCTCAGTCATATATCTCGTATAGTTACATAAACCCGCTTAAACCGCATTACGTCGTGGCTCTATCGGGCGGGAGTTGGATACATTGATAACTTTGAATAATATTTATCGTACTGACCTGTTGATGGCCAGGACGCGACTGAGGTTGGGAGAGAGCCTGGCCTGCATGGTCTACTTGCACCGCTGAAACTGTAACGAGTATTTGGCATTTTATTCCATTGCGCTAGGCTTTGATGTATTTTTGTATTTTTTTCTTTTTTTTACGGAAATAAGACTCGCGGATGGAATTGAGGGCGGGAATCGGAAGCGGTTGGATCGACATTTCAATGACAGAATCACGCATTGCCAAGGAACTCTACTTGGACTTGGAAGCAGGTCGAAGAGCTTCGCGGAATGTCGTCGTCCGATCGACAACATGGTTTGTTCTCTGTGTTTTTTTTTTATTTTTCCGATTTATATTCTGAAGAAACGGAATTACAGGCCAAACTCTCTCTCCGCCTCGACCATCATCACCTCCAACATCAATGCGTAGAATTCTTTCAACCTTATTCTAATCATCATTGTAGGCAACGGTTTCTACTTGTGGCTACTACTATTATAAGTTGTAGCAACGCTGATACGTAATTTTGTTTATTTATTAGCGTATATATTTCGCTGAAAACCTTGCACACGAGGAAAAACACTTGCACAAGCAAGACTATATTACTGAGATTAAGAAATCTCATATCTTACATAATACATAATTTTAAAAAATTGACGAATATCCCAAATAAAGTTATGGCGTAGGAATCGAAAAAGGAATTTAGAATATGAAATTTAAATTTTATTGATTTACACACTTTTGAAAATACACATTTGTCTGTTGACGTAGCTTAGTGTCTTTAAATATATATTTGTCATCGTTGCAGCGTTGCTACATTTAAATAGATAATACGGATGTTGAACGTCAAGCATCGTTTTCAACATCCTCCATGCATTAACATCAGATATCAACTATGTTGCAAGCAGTAAAGTGAATATAAAGTTCTTCGTTATAACGTTTAAATATGACCGAAGAGTGTTGACAAATAAATCGCAGATTTGTTAGAATCTCCGATTTTTACAGAACGATCGCCTTCAATTGTTAGCGATCGGTCCTTCTCTTTATGCAGACATTTTTACCCTTCGACCTTCGACTCCGAAACAAGAAACGCATTGCCTCGCCGGAATGGCAACACTGTAGTTAAGTATCTGCATGCAACGACCTAACGTATAATTAAGACATAGCACGAAGAACATGTATAAAGTTCGCCGTTCGATGTATTGTATAAAATCAATTTTTTCATAATGGGTAGCGCGCTATCCATTCCTGTTTCAAATCGAATGTTTTATCTATCCGATAGGTTAGAAATTACAACATCTAAATAGACATATTATTTATTTAAAAAATAATAATAATTTTTTTCTTTCTATTTTAATTTCTTTTTTATTTTTTCTTAAACTATAAAGATTACTAAAAATGTATCAAAAGCAGATTTTGAAAATGGATTTTTAAAGGAGAAAGCAGGTTATCACAGGGAATAGTTTTAGTTTTTACAATTTTTACAAGTGCAATGATCACAATTATTGAAATAGTTTTACAACTTTTTTTGACAATCTGGTTAGATTCTTTCAATTTCCAATTTTTTTGTTCTCCTTTATTCCAAGCAGATTCGACGGTACGAAAGTGGGGTGCGTGAAGAGAAACGAAAAGAACATTAGAATGGCTCTTGTATAGCACGCGGCGGGATGATCTCGCGATGGAATTTGGTTAAACAGTCGTCGACGACGGTCGGGCTCGGGTGCTTAATAAAAATCGAAGTCGTTCGTTGCGGTCCCCTGGTCCCCTTGGTCCCCCCGCCCCCTCACACGTTCTGCGGTCAAGAGGCGAAGCCAACTTGGGGCGCACTGTTCTCTCTCTCTCTCTTTCTCTCTCTGCTTGTACTCGTCTGCGCGTTCTCGCACACATGCTGTAAAATACGTGTCTCTCGATTTCGCACGTGTGCCCACCTACACAAACGCGCTCACGCTCTCGTCTATCCCCATATAGTTGTGTGCGCGCGTGCACGTATGCATAGATGTGTGTGCGCGCGCGCGCGCGCGTTGGCCACGAGTACGGTAGCGATACGTTTCTCCGACAAATAAATAAAACGAAACCGTAAGCGAGGGAATAAAATGTGATTTACAACGGTGGAAAGACAATGGCCGAGGCTCCGCACGATAATGTATGCGGATGGCGCGGACTGGTACCCGGGGATACTGACTTCTGATTGGTCGTGCCCCGACGCCACCGCTACAACGGAAAGCGATAAATAACTGCGAGCAGATAAAACCTTTCTTTCTCTCTGCCTTCGGGCTTTAGCCTGGGCGCTCTCGGCATCGAGCTTAGCACTTGCTCGAGGCGTGCTTCTATCTTTCTTCCTCTTTTTCTCTTTCTCATCCCGATTCTCTGCTGCAACCCGTACCGCCACAACGTCCGTCCGTCTCCCTCTTTCCC
>NW_021849984.1:314350-321793 GCF_003651465.1 Formica exsecta
CCTACTTCTTCCTTTCCTCGTATGTTCGTTGTTTCTCGCGGCTCACTTCCATGAAGCGATTTCGAATCGTAAGGACCATCCAGGACCATCTCGCACAATTGCTGCCACTGTATAATAGTTCGCGTCTCTTTTCTTCCGACTTTCCCCTTTCTCGTCTTATTCTTGTTCTGTCCAGGACCAAGTTTTTAAAGAGCCACATTTTCTTCATTTTGACAGATAAGAGGATTTCCCGAAGTAACGCGCAAAATCTAAATATTTCGTTAGTTGAAATACTTGTCATCATATTTGAAGAAGAAACAAATTGGTGTCTTGTATTGCGCAAAGAGAAAATCACGAATAAAAATTTATTACGACATATTTATATCGCTATTCCATCGGTGGCTGAAAGCGCTAAGCAAGTTTTCACCATTATTCATCATGTAACACCTCGAGGTAATTTTGTAAGATATTTAACGATTTTCTCGACGCTCAGCCGATCCCGCTTGATGAGGTTTCATTCTTCGCTTCGAACCGTATTATCACCGGCGCCCCGAGTTTACCGTGAGCTAAGAGGGTGCTACATCGAAAACGGACGGCGATGTAAATTTTTCCCCGCCGCTGGCACCGGGGTGTCGGAAACAATGAAGGGCGATGTTACCCCAAGACGATCGATCGCTTATGGGGTTTGGCGCGGTGACTGAAGTTCAAGGGGAAGTTTGGTCGAAGGGCTGGCCGAGAAAGAAAGATAAAGAGAGAGATGCCTGGCTTTACAGAAATATTATATTCTCCCCCTGCGACAGCTTGTTAAAAAATATCTAACGACGGATCTCTCCGCGCGTCCGGAACACGCTCTTTGTAAAAGCCCGTCTTCTAATTCACAACGCCGTCATTATCGCAAGGAATAATCTCTCTGGATATTATAAATATATGAGTTTTACATTATTTTGAAAAAGTCGACCTTAAGTAGATTGAATTTCATTCACAGTGACAAATGCGAAAAAGAAAAAGATATTACGCAAATATCCGCAAAAAATATTTGTGGATATTATTGAGTTTTTGATGATGCACCTCGAATTTACATTTTTTGATATGATCGTTGTTTCTACTCAGGTAGAAAATTTTGTCATTATTATACGAAATACTAATTTCGATATGTAATCCTCACAAATCTGAAATATTTGTATCTACCGCGTAGCACATATCGCCTCATCTGCAATTCTTATGCTTTTTCTGCCATAATAATAGATCTCAATATCATCCATATTTGTTTGGAAAAAAAGAACATTACCAATACTATAGAAAATTCGCAATCGTGATTGACTGTTGGCAGTGTACTCCGGAAATGCTTGCCAACAAGTTCTCTTCAACGGATGCATTTAATTAAAAATCCAGAACCATTTCATTTGTCGGTATATAAAGAGAGGGAATGACGTAGTAAAGGATTAGCGAAAGTATGAAATATGTTGCACAAACCGCTCGGACGAATTGGAGAGGAATGGTATTGAGAGATGCAATTATTTAAAACAGCAATTACGGAAATGAAAGAGTAGATTGGATAGGTCTGCCATCTCTCGCCCGAGAACGAAGAATATTCGGTTGGTCCTGCCAGGCGGAAAAACTCTCTAAAAGGCTTTCCTTCCGGGCCGACAGGCAGCAATGCCAGCCCAAAAATCAAACGCGCTCGCGAGGGTTCGTCCGCGTTCCGCTTTTTCCCGCTTGCGATTCGTAATCCCGACGGTTTTATTTGTACGCTCGGCTTTTTGTATACGGTGAGATTTTCCTCGCAGCCTTTCCCGCGAGGAAATTAGCTTAACGAATGTATTGTATTTTCACACTTGAAAGCGATAGACGAGGAAAATAAATTTCTTAAAATTAAATCTACATTTGTAACCTTTATTGTAAATCTAAAATTGTATAAATGTATCCAAGTTCCCTTTTTTTATAAAAATATTTGGATATATTTAGCTACATTTTTAAAAATTTTGATTTGAAATTTGTTCTTGCGAATAGAGGAGCAATGCAACCAATTGATTGGTTTCGAGGGTAAGAAAAACGAACGCTGTGATCTATTCGACAACAAAGGGTGCTGCGAATAACGAGAATTAATCCCGCAGGAAAACCCTTCGATTGGATCTACATACTTTAAAATTTACGAGCTCGCCGATCATCCCTTCCCCTATATTTGCTATTCATAAAATCTATCCGATACTTCGTCGCTGCATGAGAAATATGAATAACCCGTAGCTGTAATCGACTTGGTATTACAAAAATAATTTATTGAAAGACTATTGAAAGAAAATATTTCTGTTAGAATCCTATAATTTCCTAAAGAATCTAGCGTGTCTCGTGAACGTATAAATTAGCCTAGATAATTTTGTGCATTTAAATAATCTATTATATCTTTGCATACTATTTTTCTTGACATTTAATATTTTAACGCTCACGCAACCGAATACACACCATGCTAACCGCGAATGATAATAATAATAATGATTATTAAAAATAACTGGGATATTATGTTTAAAACTGCGTTGTCACGAAAGCCAGTGTGCGATGATGACTAACGGATCTTACACAAATACGGATAAATATCGCGTGTAAATGGCAATTGGCGGCGATCCTACGTCGCACAATGGCACACGTGTACATACAATGTGTTTTCGAAATAATGGAATCGCCGGGTAATCACGTGCGTTCCGGGCCGCACAGTCGACTCTCCACACGGCCATATTGCTCCGCGCGCTAAATCATATTAGGTTTATTGTCGCGACATGATCGATGAACGACGTCATTCGGCGATTACGCAGATTACGTCGAGGATCTCTATATTTGCTCACATGCGCCAGTATAGCCGTAGGTAAAATCTACGCCGGCCCCACCCTGCCCAAATCGTTCCTCACGAAGGTGAATCCTGGACGTCCCTTCGGAAGGACCCTCTTGAAAATTCGCCGTCGTCTTTTGTGTTTGTCGCGACGTCGAGAGAACTACTTTTCGACGGGGACATTTGTTATTGGCTCGGATGATCGATTGCCTCTCTTCCATAATAGTCCGTTTATGTTAAAAGCGAAAGGAAAATATGCGCGCGGGGGAAAACTGTGCGAGGTCACGGCGAATCCGACATTGGACATCGCCGGATTTAGCTCATAAAATCTTAATAAATTTATGCGATCGATTTATGATAGTCGTTTTAATAATAAAAATGTCGGATTAATGTAATAATAACTTTTTCAAAGATATTTCTGGAAGAATTCAACTATATATAAAATATACAACACCGATAAATATGTGATTACATTTATTAGTCATTTAGCTTTTTTGCAATATGAACATCATTCTTTGCGTATCATTTAATACTCATTATTTAATAAACAAAGATCATAATGTCTTTTAAATATAATCTAATTTCGAGCAGTCTATTTTTAGTTTTTTTTACATAAAATAATTTTACTGCATATTAAAGTACAAGATTTTTTTTTTAATATTGCAAGAATCTTCTAACTAAAAAAATTCGTAGATGCGTGATATATTAATTCTGTTTAGCATAAATTAAATTTGACAAATTCGAGCAAGTTTGTGTCCATGCAAACAGAATATATACGAGATTTGCGAGTATTCATTTCGACCAATCCCCAGCTAACTTTCTACCCTGTTAAGTGTCTCTTCTACGCGGGACGCAATCTTTCCATTTCTTATTCTCTTCTTCGCGGTTAGCCGGTCGCACGGGAGAACAAGCTGTTACGCCCGAGGTAACGGAGGGCCCTTCTTAAAAGAGGGGCAGCCCGTATCGCGAGTTTAATATTAGAAGGTCTCTCTCCACCCCTCTTTCAAGCAAGATACGGCGTGGTTTTTCGTGCACCCTGTCTGGATCCCTCCATCCCTCCCCTCCCCGCGAAACCCGCGCCGCTGTGTTCCTCGCGACTGGCTTCGAATTTTAATAACTCCGGGAATGCTCAGAATCCAATAATGTCCTCTCGTCCTCTCTCTCTCTCTCTCTCTCCCTTTTTTGCTCTCCTTCGTTCTTTTTCGTTGTAGACACGTAGTGTTGCACACACACACACATATATATGCAGGTTTGCTTATGCGGCTTACATACGGAAGAGCCAGGCTCGCGCGATCGTCCGCCTTATCCGCTTCTGAAATTCCGCCCCCGCGGACTCGCGACCCCGTATCCTGCCTGATCTCCCGCCTAGCCGTCGGCAACGCTCCTGGAAATCTCATATTCCGGAATGACGACGCGAATTCACCTCCCTTCCCTCGCCCAGTTCCCGGTACGCTGTCCTGTCGGGATATTCCTATCTCTACCCTCGAAATATCCTGCATGTACCCGCGATGATTATGAATACGCCTTCGTGCTCGGACGACGTACGTAATCGGAGACGTAAAGTTTTATGAAAAGCCGAGTGAGTTCTAGGGGTTGATATTGTAAATGAAATGGAAATTGGAGGTGGCTTAGCAGCCGAAAGATACTATAACTGCTTCAATTGTGATGTCGACAAGATGGATGCTTAATTGAATTTAAGAATGATTATATAGGTCTTCAGTTAAGTATTCAGAAATTCAGCAATTTTGTAAATTGAAGTAAAGTATATTTTAAATATTTGAGAAAATTGTTTAGGATACATAAAACATTAATTATTTTTTGCAATATATATGAAGCATTGTAATGAAATAATGCAAATTTACATAAAACACTAATTTCGTAAAATTTTGAATGTATTAGAGTTCCTGTGGATTATCTGCGTGTGCGCGATTTATTATGTTTAATAATTATACATATCTACCGTAGAATATTTTGTGACTGTTTGAAATGGAGTACAATACTTTTACATTACCGTCAGACTTTTCGATTGACTGCCTTTAATTTTACCCACTATCGTCTTTTCGTTTTTTTCTCCCTTCACGAATTTCAAGAGTGTTTCCCTTCTGACGTAGGTGAAATCCATCTGGGATCTCTGAATATACCTGCGGCGATGGATCTCCGCGACGGGGTCCGCATCGTCACGACGTATAGGGACGCTTCCCGATGTCACGGAACGAGAACGGAGAATCGAGATCGAAAAAAAGGAGAAAACTCTTTTCCAACGCCGAAGTGGTTGGAGAACGGCTGAAGGGATGAGCTTCGAGGAATAAGGTAAGGATAATCGAAGCAATCGAACGCGGTGCCGTTCGTGGGAGACGAGGGCGTTGGGCCGCGAAATGAATTCCGCCCCTCGACAGAGGGTGGAAAAAAGGAGAGCGCCCGTCGCGACCGTTCGCATACTCGCGTGCGACGCTGCACGTACATGCGAAAAGCACACTAGTCTCGCTTGTGAAGGTGGCCGGGGCTGCCGGGAGAATGATAACGTCGAGTTAGAAACGAAGATTTGTGAATACATTAGAGAAAATGCATGGAGGAGGGGTCGTGCAAAGGGAGGATTCCGAGGAATAGCGGGGTGCTTCGTTCTCGGAGGAAAATGCTCCGGAATCCTCCTCCGCATCCGCGCTCGGATATTTATCTTCCACCGATCGCACTAGGGTCGCGTCCCTGGAAAGTCAACGAACTTTGTTCTCTCTTCCTCTCTCCCTCTCTCTTTCTCGGCTCGAGAATTGCGAGCAGTGTAATTTTTTTTGTCAACGACTTCTCGCTCTTGGGCTTCCCTGCGGGATTTCGAGTCTCCAGTCTTTCTACCTCCCTTCTATTGAATGCCTTCGCGATCTGGCGCAATTCCCGATTTTTTTTAAGTATAATTCCGATGAACGATTGAAGTTCGAATTTATTACATTTTATCACGAAGCAATCTGGCGTCTTTAATTTTCTTTTGAGAAAATATCACTGCTAATTTAGCAATATCATTTTTTTAATACATGATATTTTTAATGATTTAATGGATGATGTTTAAAAGATAAATTAAAGATTTGCCAATAATATATTTAATAATTGGAATTATTCAATATCGTATATTTAGAAAAAAAATATGTACAATTGCGAAAGATCTTACCGATGGCCTTTCCTGGTAACAACAAAGGATTGGAGCTTGCATCTGATAAGAGGTCCCGATTACGGTGCCGGGGTACCGTCCGTCCTGCGTGAATTATTGCTCGCGTAATCAGCGATCGGTGCGCTTAAAGAGCACCAAATCTCGCGACAGTGATAAAAAGAGCCGTCGGTATTACGAAGGTGGAGACACCGTTTCGGGCCGCGTGTTCCTTTTCTCGCTCTCTGCTCCGATCCGCCCGCGTGTTCCTCCTCTCGCTCGTTTTCTCTCCCGGCGAGAGACTGATGGCGGTTTATATTACGCGGATTCATATTACCACCAATTAAACTCCTATACTACCTCGGGCCCGTGGTGTTCATACGTTATACTGGGGGATGCGAGACGTTGGTACCTGGTACATGGCTATATATGCGGCCACGAGATCTTATATAGGGTGATCAAAAAACTTGTCTCGGTTGAATCAATAAAAATATTGAAGCCGCGATATAATTATCGCCATGCTCTTGTCATAATTTTTATATTTTTATCGTATGAGCAAGTCAAGTCCTTATATATGCAATTATTAATATTATTATTTCTTTTCTGGATACGGATAATAACTCTTTAGAATAAATTATATTTATTAGAAAATAATTGTCCCTCCCGTTATATCGATAGATTAAAGTAAATTCGAGAAAGTAGCATTTATCATGATTACGTAGGAAGATTCTGATCGCGGGAGTTTGTATTTCTTTGTATATCTATTTCTTTTTATATGAAGCATTAACTGTCTGATTAACAACGTGTCAAGCGTTTCCACTTCATCATGATAGCCATTATCGTGCCTAAGGATAACATTTGCTCCTTCGTAAACGGCTCGGTGACCTTTGCGTGCAACGGTCTGTCTTGCGAAAAGTCCCTGGGCGAGGTGACTCGCAATTAGAGGTAAAAGTCATGGTGCCCAGAACGAGCGGAGCATGAAACGTCGGAACGATTGGTGGGGCGGGACAGAGTCACGTGGAATTAATGACGATTTCGATCCTCGGTATTGGCGATAATCTTCGGTATACCAGAATGAAAGATCAAGGCTTCGTCAAAGACTGCGATTTATTCCATTCTGGATCAAATGAGTTCGAAGGTTGACACGAATCAAGCTACGATTACTTATCTCGCACGATTGACACATTAATTCGTCATAAATCGTCGATAGAGTCTCCTTTTTATAAATGTACATGTACTTGTGTGCTACATTACACTTGCTTACATTGGAACATTATATTTATCTAATTTTTTGTCGAACATTAAGAAAAATATCTTTATATCTCTTTTTAATCATCAAATACAATACAAAAATATAAAAACAATAAAATAAATAAAATCTAATTAAGAGATTACAGTACTACTTAATATGAAGACAGAATATAGAAATACTTAATATAAAGTACTTGTTTTTTAATATATTTTATTTTTATTTTATTTTTATACTTTTAAATGTCTTGTATTTTTTCTT
>NW_021849984.1:323859-326868 GCF_003651465.1 Formica exsecta
TACGATTTATTCCATTCTGGATCAAATGAGTTCGAAGGTTGACACGAATCAAGCTACGATTACTTATCTCGCACGATTGACACATTAATTCGTCATAAATCGTCGATAGAGTCTCCTTTTTATAAATGTACATGTACTTGTGTGCTACATTACACTTGCTTACATTGGAACATTATATTTATCTAATTTTTTGTCGAACATTAAGAAAAATATCTTTATATCTCTTTTTAATCATCAAATACAATACAAAAATATAAAAACAATAAAATAAATAAAATCTAATTAAGAGATTACAGTACTACTTAATATGAAGACAGAATATAGAAATACTTAATATGAAGTACTTGTTTTTTAATATATTTTATTTTTATTTTATTTTTATACTTCTAAATGTCTTGTATTTTTTCTTTGCAATATATTTCTATATATCTTGCCAGTTAAAAAGATAACTCCAAATTAATGGTTAAAGCCCGTTTTAGATAATCTAAAATTCGCGACAGAATTCGCAAAAGATTTGTATAATTTTATGCTTCGCATATTCTAATATATGTGTGTATGTATCTTGAAATACGTATTTAATATATACATGAATTTTTTATTTTTAAATATTTTATGTATTATATACATGGCAAATAAAATTATAAATAGAATTTTGTTCTGAATTTTATCGTGATGAATCATCTAAAGCGGACTTAAAACTTTCCGGTTAATTTGACGAATTATAAAGAGGAATCGAGATACGAAGAAGCGGCAGGAATAAATTGTGATTCTTTCTCGGAGCACCCGGTATATACGAATGCAAGGATACCTCCGCGAGAGAGGAGACATTAATATTAAGCGTCCCCACTCGAACCGCAGGAAGATCGCCGATAAGGTTTTTATAGTGCAGCCGGGTGGTAGACTCGTGCACTGCCAAATCACGCGTTCTCCACCTTATACCGAAATTCAGCGCGACTGGAATTATCACCAAGATTTAAACGGAGAATATCATTTTTAATCAATATATACGCGCTAAAGAATATTACAAGAAATTTAATAAGAAAAGCGTACAAAAAAAAAAAAAAACAATAAAAAATGACTGATATTGAATATTTAGTGCGCGATAGAAATATATGTGTAAAAAAATATTGTTTTATAAAAATATACTCCAATTGCTTCCTTGAAACCTTCGACAATCGCCTGCTGAGATAGACTCGCATTATTAATAATTCATGTTCAAATTGATAATGATAATCTCAATGAAGCAATTATATATATTTAAGTTCTTAGAACTAATCAACGTTTTTACAATTTGCTATTTAATAAATCTTCATTATTCTGATATGCTTTTGTGATATGAATATGATTCAAAAATTTATATACACAGAATATGGAACGATTCTTTGCAATCTACGTGGACCCGTATCATATTCTTCGTAATGACTTTTATCTAAAATTAGCAAATTAGATACAATGGACTAGGCTAGGAGGAGTCATCAATTTCATGGACTCCAGGACGGCACCTAAGACAGTGAAGTCCTCTACCCGTGTTCTCAGAACTCATTTCAATGCCTTGGTATAATTCTGTGCCAAAGATATTCCGACTGACTGGCGACTCCTTTCACGCGGTGCATTCGAAATTTTCGATATTACACGCATGTTGAACTGACCGCAACGTGAATCCAATATACATATAATTGCTTAAAAGTATAGCTCGCTCTAATTCTCATGAAAATTTAATTGTATATTTATGCAAATTAAATTAAGTCCAATTTAGATCTTAATCTAAAAAAAAACTTTGAAGAAATAAATTTTAACACTATCATTGTATTCGTGTAATTTATTCGCGGAATTTAATTATATAATTTATATCGTTCTTATTTAAAACAGATTAAGATTGCGTTAACTACTTAGAAAAATACAATATTAAAGTATATAAAAAGATTTAGCATATTATTCTATAGAAAATTATAGAAATTACATATTTGCAAACAACGCATATTTTTAATGGTACTCACGGGTATTAATTACTTTAAATAAAAATGTATATATAATTGATTGTGTGTGAACGCGGTCGTGAGATTGCCGATGTGAGTTCAATGTTTCATGGATGCGCCAGTTAGGAAGCGGATGGCAATGACTGGATGACGCGGGAATTCAGCAACGGTTAGCCCGGAGCTCCTTCGGGATTGTAAGTTCACTGGCATTGGGATTATCGTGAGGGCAACGATACGTGCGAATCACGTCGCGAGTCACGGCCTCTTTCGTGACCGATGCTCGTGAATGCCCGATGGGCGTATTCGTGTGTACGTCAGAAGGGAAGGATCGATCCTGAGGAGGATCGAGGAGCCGGGGCGTTCGTACGGAGGCAGCGGTAGCGGTTTTCTCTCCTGTGGCGATTAACATGCCATTATGACGAAACCGCACATTAAATACCGGTTGCGAGGGAATTAAATAATGATTGAAAGGCGCGTTTATTATCGTCCCGCGAAAGTGAAGAATCACGGTCTAGAATTCTGTCAATCCAGCGGTACTTCATCCTCTTAATCGAGAAAAGAGAATGCAAGATTCTTTGCTCGAATGGCAACGCTAAAATCACTGTTGCAATTAGGAATCTTAATGGACAGTCTAATCGCTCGAATTTATCTATGATATTTGTTTGTCTCCTTAATGAAGTTTAAATGACAAATAATATTTAATGTATAATCTACATCACACATTATTTCATTCAGCTTACAATTAAAATGAAATCTGAGATAAGTAATTATTTATTTACATTAAACTATTTAATTTCGTGTATCGTTTTATATAATTATCTTATTATTATTTTATAATATGATGATTATTAATATAAGTGCAGCAGATTCTGTTATACATATATAACAGCAAATACTGAAAACCCGAGTAACGTAAAAAAATTCCAAACTCCCAAGAGTATTTGCGGATTGTTCTTTTCTCGTTTCCATAAGCATCTCGCACTACGAATCGAAACTCTCATCCCACGCAGGAGGGGAGGAGAGGGTAGGGGGG
>NW_021849984.1:326883-328827 GCF_003651465.1 Formica exsecta
AACTTTTTATTCGTCTGCCAAGTTTCCTCGACTGTAAACTCAGCGGCCGCGGCTTGTTTAGCTTTCGTGGGGACCAAGGCGAGATAAATAAGAAGACGAAGTGTCGGCGAGGAAAAGAAAAGGAGGATGAGGAAGGAGAGATGGCGGGGAATAGCGAAGGAAAGGGGACAGCGAGTGGCGGGCTGGCGGGCAATTTGTAGTCGGTGGGTGATAATTTTTAATCAGTGCGTCGTAGCTCTGCCGTGAAGGAACCCGCTCCTTTGTGCGCCTTTTCGCCTTTTGCAAGGCATGAAAGGGAAGATATTGACCAAGGATCGCAAGGCGGAAGGACAATAGTTTCGGGATAATTGGAAGAGGCCGGGGGTTCTGGATCGGCGGGCACATAATCGCGTAACCCTGATTTTCAATAGGATCTTTTTGCGCGGCTCTGGCGACCGCGCTCTTCTTTGCCGCATTATCGGTAGTGGAAGATTGTATTGTAATGGAAGAGATGTTTTTTTTTTTTTTTTTTTTTTTTGTTTTATTTTCCCAAGAACGTATCGCGCGAAATACCTCGGCCGCTTTGTCATTTCATTTGCGAGAATTTCGATTCGGTATATTAACCGCGAAAGACCGGCCGCCGCGTTTCTGCATGCCGTTTATGCTGGCGTGGCTTTTCACATTCCTACAGCTCTCCTTCTCCAGGGACAAACAATGTTAACGACCATACGAAGGGATCGGGATTCCATCTCTACCGGGCGATACATAAATAGGCCTACGCTTTTACTCGGGGACCAGATATACGCGTACTCGTGTTATTCTTCCTTTTTTTAAGCGACTATTTTTAGAGATCCGACGGAATTTCACGCTTCTCTGCGACGTACTCTCGCACTCCTCTTTCTCTCTTCATCTCCTCTGCCTTCTCTTTTTTCTTCATTTTGTCCTTTCTCTCTTTCTCGAACTCTCTTTGTGATGCGCTTCTGTCTTAACGTCTCTTTATAGCACGTCATGCTTTCTCTCTCTCTCTCTCTATCTCCCTCTCTCTCTCTGCAGCTTGGAATTTTGGAACGTCAAGAGCATGGTCTCGTTAGATATGCAAAAAGAAAATTAAGTTTTCGCTCCTTTTTGCTTTTACCGAGTCGTCAGAGGAAAATTTGCAGTAGCAATGAATTTTGGTCAATTTAGAGTTTGTCGTCAGACATATGTATAGTCTTGAAAGCATTCATAATAAAGTTACGATTCCTTTGGATATTTAAAAATCTTTTATATCTTTAAACACTTTTTTAAAAATTTCCAAATATTTAGATACCGAAATCTTTTTCTGCGCATAAAATATATTACGCATTCATAATGTTTCATGACATTTGCTGTGACGTTACGCAGTAGTAATATGAAGATAAATAAAAATTATTCATTAAACGAGACACTTATTTTGAGTAATTTTCAAAAATTAATACGGTATTTATTATTATTTTGTTTAAATGTCAATTAATATGGACACGTGTCAATTAGTATATGGATACACGCACGTGACTCTTGATTTAAAATTGAAAGGTAGACGGCCGATTAGAATTTTTTATGCAAATTTGTGCATTTAAATAGTAGCGTTTCCCAGCGGTTTAACCTCTGGAGATTGACCTTAGATGCGTTGCGCCTGCCGCGTGGGCCTTAGGGGCCCGCGCGTGGGGAACGCAGACTCGAGTTCGACGTCCTACGTCAGAGAAATTATATCATTGGCAACGTGGTGAGTAGGATGGATATCCTGACGATGACATTCATCGAGTCGGTTTATATATCTCGGTGTAATTTGTCGCCAACTGACTTTATCACGAATTAAGCGCGCACTATGCTCTTGAAATTCGTAAGCACGATACTCGCGCATTTTGAAAGGATCGGATTGATTTTTATCGCTCGCGATATCTATTGTATTTTCCGACATTTTTTCATGCATAATAATATATACGT
>NW_021849984.1:329625-345639 GCF_003651465.1 Formica exsecta
TTCTGTTATACATATATAACAGCAAATACTGAAAACCCGAGTAACGTAAAAAAATTCCAAACTCCCAAGAGTATTTGCGGATTGTTCTTTTCTCGTTTCCATAAGCATCTCGCACTACGAATCGAAACTCTCATCCCACGCAGGAGGGGAGGAGAGGGTAGGGGGGGGGGGAGAGTAACTTTTAATTCGTCTGCCAAGTTTCCTCGTCTGTAAACTCAGCGGCCGCGGCTTGTTTAGCTTTCGTGGGGACCAAGGCGAGATAAATAAGAAGACGAAGTGTCGGCGAGGAAAAGAAAAGGAGGATGAGGAAGGAGAGATGGCGGGGAATAGCGAAGGAAAGGGGACAGCGAGTGGCGGGCAAGTGTCCCCTTTGTAGTCGGTGGGTGATAATTTTTAATCAGTGCGTCGTAGCTCTGCCGTGAAGGAACCCGCTCCTTTGTGCGCCTTTTGCGAGGAACCAAGGCATGAAAGGGAAGATATTGACCAAGGATCGCAAGGCGGAAGGACAATAGTTTCGGGATAATTGGAAGAGGCCGGGGGTTCTGGATCGGCGGGCACATAATCGCGTAACCCTGATTTTCAATAGGATCTTTTTGCGCGGCTCTGGCGACCGCGCTCTTCTTTGCCGCATTATCGGTAGTGGAAGATTGTATTGTAATGGAAGAGATGTTTTTTTTTTTTTTTTTTTTTTTTTTTTTTTTTTTTTTAAGTACATTCGTCTCCCAAACTACATCTATGATAATAATAACGCGCGCATATAAATTCTGTTACATAGATCTATTTTCACGTGCGCGTTAAATTTTTTAAGAACAATCGCGCTCGATGGGTTTGTGATAAAATAAATGTACAAAATTATTATAATATTTTATTCCGGCGTGTTCAAGTAGTAGAGGTAAAATCTGCTGAAAAACTACGAAAATATGCAATAAAATCCGACTAGTATCTGAACATACATTTTGCTAGACTATTAATATTTTCAGATTTCTGGAATTACTTGCATGAGAGAAAGCGAATTATTTGAAAATGAATTCTTTTGATATTAATTTATTTATTCTCGTTTGCCATCTAGTGTAATATCCAAATTAACGAATTTAAAAATTCGAAAAAGATTGTTTTGCGACAAATGTATTTCATATTCAAAGAAGAAGAAAAGAAATCGTTTATATACTAAACGATTACCACAATAATATCTCAATAGAGATATGAAATGAATGATGTCGCTTGCATACGCTTGCCCGAACGCTTTTTATTCTCGTATGGCGTAAATCCATGGTTAATGAAGTTAACAGAACGAGCGACTCGCGTGCAGGAAATGGTTCTTCATTGAATTAATAAAACATGCTGCGGCATTCGCGGGTATAATCATAGATTCATGATTTTCGAAAGTTTCCGCGGTCGTCGCTCGGATTAATTTACAAAGTGATCTTCTCGAATTAGTGAAACTGTATATTAGTGTATCTTCTCGCGACTTTCTTTCGAACGCTATATTCGAAGAACCATACAAACGATGATAGTTATTGATATTTCCGAAACGTTTGGCGTTCATGCCTCGTTCATATCCATCACTGGACGGGTGTTCTATATATGGCGTGGGTGAGGGACCCAGGTATACGTGTTTGCGTATAAAGGGAATACATCGGGCGGTATGTTGGGACGAGAGGAGAAAGAAGGACAGAGAGAGAGAGAAAGAGAAAGAGAGGGGGGGGGGAGGAGAGGCAGCGGTGCATTCCAAGACCCATTCAGACGGCTATGCTCGACGTTGTCAGACATGCTCACAGACAGACAGGCAGACGCCCGGGCGAACCTTTTCTCAATCAGGCCAATGCATTTTAAGTTAATTGTCCCGCGCTCTCCGTATCCCGTCATTATTCTTTTCGTCTCGTTAAGACACGCCGCTTGGAACAATAGTCGTGGCAAGAGGCAGGAAAGTCCGCGCTCGGTTCTATTTTCTTTGGACACCTCTTATCGCTCAGAAGCGATCAGTACGCGCCGTTTGCTTCAGCGGTTTTTTCTATCTTAGTAAAAAAAATGACCACAAAGAGGTGAACATTGATATGTAAATAATACTACATTACCAATCGATTAATTCTTATATTTTTCGGTCTCTTTTCAGTTCCTCTAGATTTCCATCAAGCAAAAACTAAATTTCAATACACGCGTGCATCAGTAGTCACGAAAGCTCGACATAATTCACTCTCATGATGTATTTCCTGCGGTAACTCACAGAAACTTAATTGCATAACAGCAATTATCTTGAATGAAAAGTATGATTTGTAATATTTCGTTGATAATACATATATTTATTATAGTATACTCAAGATTTCTCATGAAAATATTGCAAGTTTAGAATTAAATATTATAGCTTTTTTTTTTAAGCTTAAATAATTTAAACTAAAAATTATAATATTTTCCTTTATAACTTATTATACACGCGGAATAGTGTCAGTGCTAATAAACAATATGAATCTAATCTAATCCGTGCCGTCTTCAGCGGATTGACCTCATCGTCGTTGTATCGCGAAACCTCCGCGATATTAGATCCCAGGCAGGAAGAAGCCAGCAAGAAAAGGAGACGAGGACGTATCAAAGGTAGAGAGATGGACCAGACGTCTCTCTCGCATACCGTCAATATCTCCGCACGAAGTCCTTAGTGATCGTTGGACAGCTACGGCGATGACGCGACACTACCGGAGTTAAGTGGCGAAACGCGCGGGCAAAAAGCCGTATGAAAAACCGAGGGTGAAGCGGCTGAAACAAAAGGAGGTGCGGAGGTGTGACGAAACTACAGGAGGGAAGCTCGAGAAAGGAGGGGAGAGACAAGGACAAAGAAAGGAGGAGGTGAGACGAGACGGGATCTCTCGCGCCGTGTTCCTCTCTTCCTCATCGTTCGTCCTGTCGTTCGTGAACGCGACGATCCTTCAAAAAATTCATTCCCGCTATACGGTCGTCGCACATCCACAGTCTCCTCTTTCTCTATCTGATGTGATTTCCTACCTAATGATCTCGACGCGCTCGACGACGACGAGAAAAACGGACCCGCGATCGCGTCGCTGGCTCTTTTCGTTTAAATTCGATTGCGCCAAGGACGACGATCGGATGCGATTTTCATCCTCCGAATTTCCGACAGAGCTAAAATATCTCTTATGCTGAGAAACGCGTTCGGAATTAATCGATATCATTGCTGATTGGCAAATAAATTAGAAATTGAAAATAAAAAAGAGATTGGAAATAAAAAAAGAATTAAAAAAATTGAAAATGAAAGAGAGAAGAGAATAATTTTCTCTCTTTATACGACATTTCGCGTTGCGTTAATATCAAGGTACTTGGATGAATATTTGAAGCAATTGTGAAATACATATAAATGAAGATAATTTGCCATCTCGGATAACCCAAGAAATTATTTTGGTACGTGTATATGTAACGCTTTCTCATCGATTGCATGAGGAAACTCGATCAGAGTCGGCGAAGATTATTGGAGCGGGCCGACGTGGGTCGGGATAAAAATTATTTTTCGCCTTGATTGAGATCTCCTGGGAGCAGGTCCGTGAGATCGCGATACGTGCGTGTGCACGGTGGTACGGGATCTCTTGCCTTATGAAATATCAATGGCTTATTACTAATGTAATCTTTCGTTCAATGCTCGATGATTGCTGGACATACAGATCCTGTTATATCCTATCTGTTAGATCCACTACGACATCACTCTAGAATCTAAGAACACTTCGCTTGTCCGCGTAGCTAGGCTAGCTGATCAAAATTAAAGATTCTTTTCTCTTAATAAACAAAAAAAATAATGAAAAAGATAAAATGTTTTTAAAATAAAGCTATCAATAATGTTTATTTGTTTAGAATAGAAAAAGAAAATAATATTATTATTTTTATAATTGTTATTTTATTTTATTTTAAATAATAGAGAAAGCAAAATATATATTCGGATATAAATCTCTATAAAAGAATTCCAAGAAAGAGATGCGAATAGATCTCGGGCGCTACAAAGATGAGAGCGATCGAAGGTGGAATCTAAATTCCCAGACACCGGCGAATAAATGTGTGTAAACGTGACACGGACAGGACGAGGAGAATGACACGGATGGCTTCGTGTACGAGGGTGGAAAAAAGTAATCGAAATAAATCCTAGAGACCAGGTCGCGGGCAGACTTGCATGCCAAGCGGCCATTTTTAAAACTCCGCCGGGAAAATAAGAAAAACTCATCAAGTAGGGATGATTGCCGTTCCATCCACCCCCGACAGCGAGCCACCGAGCAACCCTCCTCACCCACGGGAGCCACCTCCAGCCCTATACTACTACCACTACTCCACCCGGCTATAATCTAGGCTCCCTTATAAGTTCGGAGGAATTCGCCTACGGGTTATTGTCCAAGTATCTTCCCGCTGACGTTCAATAATCGAAGAATACCAAGGAACGATATTAAGGATATTCTCGCTTTCATGTTACCATCTTTTCTGAAGAAAGTTGACGAATTGTTGTTAGAAAGTTTGTAACAAGTATTCTCCTTCTCAATACCATTTATTAGAATAATATTAATTGTGACATGTATTGTGTATGAAGCACATTGCACAGTGAATACATACAAGTTATTATGTATTGATATCTTAACTATTTAAAAAAAAAATACGTTTTTAAATAATCCGTTTCTCCTCTAAATAATACGTCTTTGACATTTCGTTAACAAATTCTGACAACTTGCTTAGATTTTTAATGTAAATTGCAAAAGAAATATATATATTACTCATATGCATAATAAACAATATTACACCAGAAGAATTGCGGGATGACAGATTTCTGTATTCGCTTCTACAAAATTCGTACATCGTAGTTTCGTATGCGCTCAAGGCGATGGTTCATTCCTACGTGACTTTTCGTAGAATCCAGAATTTTCTGCGACGATCAAGGAATATTTTTATGAGCACGGCGCGGGTACACGTGTACGTGAAGTGTATGTATGTGTGTCTGAGTGTATATATATTTCTCATGTAATACGAGACACGGCAGCGGCGACGGCGGCAGCGACGGTGTACGACCTCGATACAAGCTAATTTCGAATTCGAGCCCCTTCCCACTGTCGTCCTACCTGAATGAGTACGCTGCGCGTAGTTCGCTCTCTCGGAGAAAAATCTCATTTTCTTCGCCCTAAGGGCTCCCCCAAGAGCCACCGCCTCGCACGACCCTGCGCGAGCGCCCGCGAGCCCGGCCAATATTTGCCTAAGGAAATTCAGAAAAGTTTACACACGAGCCCCGGAGCCGGCTGCCTTCCAAGCCGGGGTTTTTCTTCAAGTCAATTTTCTTTCTCCCTCGTATTCCCCCCCGCGCGCACCGCTCGCCAAGCCGCCCTTCTTAATAATATCCCCGCGCGAGAAGATAGCGAGGAGGCTACGCGAAACGCAAACGCGCGTAAGAAATTGATCGCGAGATATATTACCTTCCATTATGGCGAACAGGCAGTATCTATCTCGCAAGCGATACAAAATATCGTAGATGGATTGAAAAATATTATATTTTGCGGACAATGTGTGTTTAATGAGAATATTCAGACAGGCGTGGAAACGCTCTTTTTATGCGTGTATCGAGATATAATTTTAAAAAATTTTTTATAAATATTTGTTTGAATTAAACTTTAACACAGAATTTGAGCTAAATTTTTCATCGGAATCTTGCAAAAAAATTGAACTGATTCGTATTCGAATATTCAGACTTAAATATCTTCTGTAATATTTTATATGTATTTTATATAAATGAAGGGGGAGATACTAAAATTATCGTGATTCCAATCGTATTGTCCGTGCGAATGTATTTTCTCTATGTCGTATGAATCAATATGTAATTGTTAAACCGGATACAGTCTCTTGCAATAAAATGGAATCGTTAAAGGCATTAGTTTGGAAAACAGGGTACGTGTCAGGGGGTCTTATCGCGTGAACCGTCTTCGTGTCCGCGCGAGGCCGAATGAGACGTCCCTTTTTCGGAGGAGCATCCTAGAGGACGCTCGTAAAAGCGGCACGTAAAAGCACCAACGATCTCCCTCTCCCCCGTCCTTTCTCCGCCACGGTTCTCCCTCTGACATTTACGGGATAATCGCACGCGACGAAAGTCACCCGCTCCGCATGCTTTACGCGGTGTTCACGAGCGGAAATTCTTTTTCGTGGCGCGTCGTGGTCGTCGTGGTCGTCGACAAAAAGCACAATTATTGCCGCATTACGTTCCCGGGGTTGTCGTCATTCTCTTTTTTGCAGCACTCGCGCGCATAAGAGCCGCTTCGAAGCGCCTTCGCGTCGAACGAACTCGAGAAGTGACGATTGCGCGAGATAAACTCGCCTGTTTTTATGGCGTTTTACGGGTGTCCGTCTTACTTTGTGTATCTTACGCCCGGATACTAACATTGAATCCTGTTTTATACCGCTGGTACATCCGCGCCCATAATTGAAGAACAAGCTCGAGAGAGCCTGTCGCAGTGCTTATCGTTTGTGACGAATTAATGATTATCGTGTGGTTATCGGAAATTTTGCCGAGAGAAATTTTATACTTCGGTTTTTTTCGTAATAAAAGATTTGCCTGAAATGGATCTCTTAAACAAGAATTTTAACTCGTAAATGTAACGTTACTTTCCGCTTATTTGAACGTCTGTCTAAACAGAATGATGATTAATGCGATGATGATTAACGAAACAATTTTTTACAATTCGCCATTGCAAATTTCTTATTTTCCGATTAAGAAACTTTCCTTGGTCCGTCAGTGCATAACAATGTCGCGGCGATAGCATCGAACCAGATAAATCCCTTTTCTGGTCCACGATTCTCTATAGACTGGAAAAAGAAGTTTGCATCAGTCCTCGTCCAAGGTAGGAACTTGGGGGGATTTGAATACGATCGATTCCCAATAAATAAGGATTCTCGTGATAATGGCGCTCGTTCCTCCACGTGGAAAGCCGAACGAGGGCGACGCGGCGGTGGGAACGGAGGGGGTGGGCTTCCTATCTGTAAAAGATAACGAGACAGCTCTTGGCGGGGCGGTAGTTGGGTTGGGCTTCGTTAGACTCGTTCAGAGCTCCTCTCGGGGTTCTTCAACCTTATTCCGTCGACTTGCATAAAAACGACGATAGAAAAAGGGACTTCCCTCTGCGATTTATATATTAAAAGTTCTTAAAAAATAAAATCTTTTTTTTTTTAAACAATGTATAAGTAGCATTACAAATACCACATCAATTTTCCACTATGCAAAGTAGGAAAAGAAGGTGCGAAAAATATTAAGTTATTACCTGATAACAGTTTAATCTTGCAAATTGATGATAATTTAATCTTGTAAATTTTAATCTAACATTAAAAGAAAACTAAATCTTTGTGACAAAACTTTTACTGTAAAGAAATTTACTTTTTCCAATTTTATCTCGTTCTCTGCTTTCGGTATAAATATACATGTATGGTTTAATGATTTACATGAAAATTCACTACTAACGGATTTCTATAGAAATTATAATTTGAATAATTATTCCACCAAATTGCAGGATATGCATTATCACAATACGATTGTAATTGTAATGACAATGTTGAATGTCCACACGTAAACTCGACAACCCGAAATCAGGAATTCTCGGATGGTTGCGCGATTTGCCGCTGATTTATGACAGATACGAGAACTCGACCCGCAGGTACGCACGTTTCGAACGGCATAACCAGGCGCGTACCAATAATGAATACGTATAAGAGGTCGATGGGGAAAGAAGAGATTCCCCTTCCGAAGAAGGAAAAAGAAACGTGGGTACGAGTGAGTCGACTTATTTGAAATGTAAAGACGCGTCTCTTCTCTTTCTCCTCCTCTCCTTGCACCGTATCACTCTCATCCTTTCTTTCTCTTTCGTTTCAAATATTCCATCGGCGACGATGTGTGCGCGTAGAGAATCGCGTGTGACGAGCGCGCACGATGCTACATAAAATTATTTATGTGTACACCGTTGCAGCACAAGACGAATGTGCACGCGTATGTATGTATCATGTACATACATGTCATATAGATCCGACTGGAGTTGCTTGGTTCGCTTGCTTCTGCGATCTGTTCTTTCTATACATCCGTGGTCCTCGTTACGCTCCAAGATGCACTTCACTTTTCGCATGCATGTCATTTCTATATATGTACGTACATAGCGCTACCACTTCATATGTTATCAAAAGATTTCGAACACGAGTTGCCTTTAATGTCATTCAATTTATTTTATTCGGAATTTTTTTAATTCTCTCGAACACACGCGTGAAATATAATAGATTCAAATACGATTGCGCTGCATAAAATATTTTTTAAATTTAATATATTAAAGGATATTAGAAACGCTGACAATTTTTTTTTACTTCAGCCGTTCTTTTTCACCCGAATGAATGCTCAAGCAAAAGTAGAAAGGAAAAAAAAAAAAACAAAAAGCAGGACTGCGGTTGTTTCGGACTACAGTCCGCTACGCCCGTGCTCGCACCTGTGTATACCAACACGGGCGTGTTCGAGGGATATCCGTGAGTCCCATCGGGGATATATACCTGGATGCATTCTTCTTTACTCGGCGCGCACGCGGATTATCCGTAAAACGCCTCCTATTATGATTATCCGTACGTTGCACCGCGATCCAGATGTCTGTCCGTGGCACGTTCGATCGGGCGGATCTTCGTACGTGATCGGTAAGAGGGCAGTTTTCTTCCTACCCTTTGTGATCGTTCGCGTGCAGCGATGCCGATGATTCGAGATCGTCGGTCGGCCGGTTCGGATCGACACTTTCGATTATTGGCGGTAACAGATGGTGTAAGTCGCGGATAAACGGAATTAGATCGAGAACCGGCGAGGGAAATCGGGTCTAACGAGCGCTACGATTTCGCGATTTCTCGCGATACGAAACATGATATCCGATATTTTGACAATCGGGGATTTTTTTTTTTTTATATTAGAAAGCGTTTTCGACTATCAAAATTCCCATATTAAAAATACTACATAATATTAAACGAAATAGAATTGAAAAGAGAATTGTTGCAGAGACTCGTTATGAATATATGCATACCGATGCGTCCCTCATCTCGAGCGCACAGTCGGATTATCCGTAAAATGCGTGCCATTACGATTATCTGTACGTGACACGTTCCGATCGAGCAGGTCGTTGTACGTGATCGGCAACGAAGGGGGAATTCTTATTCTTCGTGCACGATTGCGTATAGTCGTTAGCAATCTCGATGACTATATGGATCAGTTTGCTCCGAGGCAAATTTCAAGGTAGATGAACGAGGATAAGTGAATACTTTAATACGAACATTATCTTTTTTGTTCTGGTTTTGTTTGAGCGAATTGATCATTACGTACGAGTTAAAAATACTCAATTGATGCATAACCACACATCCTTTTTTCAATTTAGTACAACTAAATAAAAGTTAAAAGAAATATATCGAAAATATAATAGCATGATTAATATTTTTTATTTTTTATACTCTATTTTTCGGATAAATTATCATAGCGATGACTATTTTATAATAATTAAACATAAAAAATTTGATAAATTATTATAATATGTATACATTTATCAATCTATAAATATAAATATAATCTTTTACGTCGCGCGGATATCGGCGGTATAAGGCCTTCATCAAGATTGATTATGAAATGTCCCTTGCCAGTAGTTAAGTATTTACAAGATCGTTTGGATCCAGATGTTCGTGACGGTTTTGATCAAGCTGATCTTTGTGCGCGACTACGATCGGTAAGAGGGAGAGACTCTGCTTCTTTTGTGCGTTTGAGCGTACACTGTGACGTCAATAGCCACAGGTCGATCACTCTGGACACGTTTTACGATCGTCTCGCGAAGTACTAGGCGGATTTTAAATTAAGCGTACGCGTCGCTTAAGTATCGTTGACACGTGGGCGTTCGTTAAGTACCGGTTTGTTCGTTATCGAGGTGCTTGATCGCAGGATTTGTGAGACACGTTCGCAAAAACGGAACCATTCATAATCTTTCAAGTTGCTTGATTTCTTCTTTTTGTGCTTTTACTGACGTATATTAAAAAATAAATTATCGACAAGAATAAAAAAAATTTTATTATTAAATACAGATGCTTTTCAAAAGATAGTTCTTCCTATATAAAACAATTTCATTAATCGTTTTCAATATTTTTCTTACATAAAATCATTTTGTTTATAATTTTCTACATAATATTTTCTATCTATTGTAATTTTATATATTATTATATTGTACTATATAAAATGTTACAAAGATCAATAATGAAACAAACTTTTAAGAATTATATTACAGAGAAAATAGATTTTTTTTAAAATCCTTTTTTTAATCTTTATACATATAATTTTATAATTCCCACATATTCTATTGTATTAATCGAGATTAAAATGCCTTCAATATATAAGTAATATTATCAAACTTTAATCATACTAATTAACGATTAAATGACGTCGTTGTAGTTTACAAGTTTGTGTTGATACTATGATTAAAACATTCACGAGAGAATCACATCGGGCACCGTAGTTCGATTCCTCTGAGCCGTTCGAATTGATCGATGGTGCGTACTAGTGGGTATTCGGAAAAATGAAGGGTGAGCTTTGCCTTTCGAAGGACGGGGAGGAAGGAAGGGTTTCGCGTACGCGGGTACGTGATCAGCATTAACCCTCGTCAGTCTTCGTTTCTTTTTGGCTGAAAAAAGGGCGCGTTTTAAATTTCCTTGGTTATTCCGAGGGTGGCCCTTCTTTGATCGGGCGAATGTCATTAGGGGTTCTGCTCTTACGAGTTGGCCCTTGCTGTCGGAACCTACACCCGAGCTCGAATTCGGGATTCCGCTGACAGATTCACTATAGGAAACTGTATTAACCTTCCACAAGTCTAAACTTTAAAACGTGTCAAATCTATCTTGTGCTACAATACGTCGATTTTTTTTTTTTCTAGCTGGTATATTAAAACATGCACTTTATTATTATAATATACTTGTATATAACATGAAATAAAAAAGTTTTTAATAATTTAATAATTTCATAGCAATTGATTAATTCTTGTTCAATAATATTTTTTCAATATATGAGAAATACTTGACTTGAAATTCTTTTAACACATTGCATTTATTAAATCATATTTTCTTTTTATCTGAAAAGTACAATGATTTGTGGAAATATATATAACACATAATTTAATTAGTTTTTATTATAATACTTTTATATGATTTTATTTAAAAAAAACTTTAAGATCTTATATATCATGTCAAATAATAAATTACGAAAAAAAGTAGTAAATCTCAAAATTTTTTCGAATGTACAAATCTTATCTCCAAATATCAATTTAAAACAGATTAGTTTTTGTCATGTTTATAATATATAAAATATGTAAAAAAATTATTTTTAGATGAAAAATTCATGTAACATTATTTATATTAATGTTTGCATAGTAAGAATCGGCACACGCAACGTCTGTCTTTCAGCTTCGTTAGCGTTAGGGATAACACACATCGAAATATCGTAGAAAAAACGTTAGGGGAAGTATCGTTCGAGGTATTGATTGCTGATCGTGTCGCGCACCCCTGACGTAAATTATCATCGACGATACTAAAAAAAAACCCTGAGTCATCGACCGTTCGATAGTCACCCTTCACCGACCGATACGGAGCATTTATTCCGTTGCTTTGTATTCCGTCGACGTCTAATTCCGCATTTTTCTTCGTGTCTCATTATCTTGAAAATCGATAGAAGAGTTTCAAACAATAAAATGTACAAATTACAGAAATAAATAATCCGATTATATCTGTCACGAGGAATATTTTATCGGCGGAGAACGTGAGTTGTGTAAATCATATAAATTTACAGCACTTAGTGCTTGTAATGCTAATTTACTATCACATAGATTGTATAGCGGTATAAACCGTCAAGAATGAATCGTAATTCCGCGTTCATAAAACGGTCAGTTTTCCATATCTACAAAAATTTGCAAATAATTGTGATAAGTGATGCGGTGTAAAGTGCGAACAGGAAGTAATTAGCAGCCGCGCTTTCGCGCGGACATTACTTTCTCATCTCATTTTCTCGGTAATATAATTGCGGAGAAAATAACACGCGGAATGATTTCCAGGCTCATCGTGGTTAGGCATTCCCATATAGAAAGCATTAGCCGCCTCGCTGTTGTAAAAGCAAGGAGATTTTTCTATCGATCTGAATAATTTAGCTGTTTATTCGACATTTCTGCTTTGATTTATCAATTTTGCTCCTAATAAGCTTCAATATAGAAAGATGTATACCAAAATTATTAGTTTATGTTCAACAGACATAAGCGAGCCCGTTTCTTTAATGTAGCGGTGAATAACCGCTTGAACATTTTTTTTTTTTCATATAATTGTAATACAATTATACATATTCTCAAAAAAAAAAAAAAAAAAAAAAAAATTAGACATAAGTACAGTGGTCATTTACCGGTGACCGGTCATTCACAGTTGCATCGTGCAAGGGATCCGTGTTTCAATCATCATCATCTTTCCTAAGAGCTTACGATTTCTTGTATCTCTCTTCCCTATCCTCCTCGCGAATTCGTCTTCTATTCTCGCGAACTTTGTTAGGCGGTGCGCGCGAACCGTTAGGAAAGCAACAGCCGATGAAGAATTCAGAAGGAACCGCGAGATGGAGAGGTCGAAGATAGTGCGACGCTGCAGCACGCTTTTTTTCGCCAGTGCCGTGTCTTATGGCACCCCAGAGGCGAGGCAGAACCGACAGCAGGCATACCGAACAGGCATTACCTGATTGTCTTGTCGGGAAGAAGAAAGTCCCCCCCCCCTTTCTCTCTCTCTCTCTCTCTCTTCGGTTTCTTCTGGGTGCGATATCGTAATGTACGTAGACGAAACGGAGGTTACCAAACGTTCCTCTCACGAATGACGAGCCTCTCACTCGGAATACTCAAGTAACGATATGTCCCTCCCGTACCCCCCACTCTTCACTGCTCTCGCTACCTCATCGTGAAAAAAGTCCAGCAAGAATCGTGCCGTTCCTCCATCTGCTCGTGTAGAATCGCACGGCTGGGAATAGCGCGGAATAACTGATAAAATTGTCGAAGGACACGAGGGTGTAATGCTGGAGAAACGGGGACTTGGCCCGTTGGACCCTCGTTGACCTACACGAGAGGCGGCTTAACCGCCTTCTGCTATATTTCTAAACGCGACGGGCAACCAGAAGAAAGATAATTCAACTGCCTGTCGTCTTATGACAGTCGACGATTATATTTCGATCGGCATACGTTTTACTTTCAGAATAATTCACTATCGGCATAATAGAATATTCCTGTATCGAAATGTCTGAATGATTTTATTATAATACTTAGCTAAGTACTTTCCAACATAATATCCTCTCTGAATTAATGATACATTATCAGTTACATTTGTTCCCATAGCAATTTGTCATATACAATACTTAACAGGACGAGCTGTCGCGTCTTGGCGATTTGCACAAAATGGAACGGTATTTATCTCGTTTCATTAAGAATGAAGAGTGAAGTGAATCATTCTTATGAATATGCTTGGCTTTGAGTCACACAAAGCCAGCGCAATGTAATATTATTTATCGAGGAGAAATTGAAAAAATAAATACAGGCGCAACTTTGTGCTCACGCATTATCAATAGTCGGCCCCGCAATCTCGTCAAGTAATGACCAGCCGCAGCTGGTCGAATGCAGCGAAGAACGCGGCGTAAAATAATGTTGAAGCGAAGACCACCGCGTGAGTCGGCGCGTTAATTACAATATAATACAAACAGTTTTGTAGCTAGGTACTTTTTAACCGAAATCACGTCCCTGACTGTAAGAAGACCGGACTTTTTCGATTCGTCTTTTCTCCTGGCTAATTTTTTATCTCCCCCTCTTATCCCTCTCTCTCTCTCTCTCTCTTTCTTCTCTTTCTCTCTTACTTCATCCCAGTCTCTTTCTTTCACATAGCCAATTAGGACGAGTCGTTTACGTCGTGACAATTAGCACGATCTAGTCACGAATGTGACTCCGGCCTGGAGATCCGACGTTATTAGTCACGCGGCGACCTCCGCGCGCGTCTATATAATTAAATAATTAACGCTTTGTCCCGATTAGTTAAACAAATTAAACGAGGCTGACGTAAGAAACGTCGTGAGCGAATAATACTGGACACGCGCGCGCGCGGGTACCTATCTACCTACCTACACACCCGGTCAGTCTACCATTATTCTTTCACCTCCTCTCTCCCTCTCGTCACCGTCCGGCACCCGGTACCCAATGGTAATTAGAGGCGTGCATAATTAAGCCGCCGGTGATTGTTGACACGGGACGTTAGCGCAGCAGGACGACTGTCTTTCGAGGGAGCGTCTCAATTAGTACCACCTGGGAACGAGAGCTCGAGTGTTTGCGCTCGCGTTTCACGTTCTGGTAATTTCAACGGCCACTGGCTACTTTATTAATTACTGCCGCTCGTGCTCATGCAAAAGGAAGCGACAAATGACCTGACGCCTACCGCGTCGCGTCGAGCGAGCGTGACTTCACCAGCGGAGAACGGCGAAGAGGGAAATCGGGTCGCAGTTCCGGAATCAGCGCTATCTAATTGCTGGATAAATATTCATTAGCCGCGCCCGCCTATAGAAATCTGCGCGTATGCCATCCATTATGCGAGGCATTCTAATGAACTCGTGGATCACACCGGTGTTCTGTTGTTCTAAGTATTTAACGGGCTTCGAGTCGTTGGCGATGAGTATATTTTTAAGACAGCTTGAGAGAGATCATAGCTTCAAGAATTTATTTCACTATTTTTTCTTTTTTAAAATAATATTAATTCACATTTCCACGAAATTTATAATTAAAAGGATTTTGCAAATTGAAACGAAAAATGTTGATCATAAATCTGTACACCAATTTCAATATCTGTAATATCTAGATATGAAATAATAATTTATGATAGTAATATATGGTATATAATATAAAAATAATTAATATAATATAAATAATTTAAATATACATATAAGATATGTCTTACACATAATACATATTTTATAGGTAATGTGATATAATTTTTGGAGTTTCAAAGTTTTCGTGGAGAATTGTTTCGTACATCGTATATGAAAAGAGATGAATTCATTAGGAGGAAAGGACATTCGGTCCGTAAACGCCGAAAATAGATATTGTTTGCGAGCGGAGGAATCGGTTCCACGATTCGCATTCAAAGTCAGACTTAACTATACACCGACTACGTGATTCGAATGACGGCTATGTCAAAATCTTTATTTGTGAGCGCAATGATCCTACGATGGACGTGAGATAATTAAGTCTTTTTTTAGGAAGAGAGAAAGAACAATGGTGCGTGATGCGAATATCTAAGAGGTCTGTCAAGTTCTTTAGGCATTATTCTCAAATAGTTAAAAGAGAAAAGGGGCACACTATTCATACATTTATCCGATTGAGTTATCTTATCCGGTATTATATTTGTCTACAAGTTTAATTTTTTTTTTCTTATTCTTCTACTAAACTCTCTTCTACTAGATGCATTATGTATTAGAATGAATTAATAGCGAATAAACAATCTAATATTATTTCGCTATTCTATTTATAATTTGTAATTCAAACTTTGAACTTTACGCTCCACGGTCGGTTGGATTTCTTTTCATTATTCAATTTAATACGAATACATTTGCATCGAGAATTTAACACAAAACAAGTTGTTACATTAATTTAATATAAATGCGTGTGTATTTAAGTATTTCTTCCACGGTAATATATCGTACTCGTACATTAATAAAACATAAACGGAAAGATGCCGAGGAGAGACAAGCCACTACAGGAAAATTTACTCCCTTCCTCGTCACCTTCGCTGCCTATCGCGACGGAATCGCTCGTTATCTTTATACGCGTGAATCGCGCCACGTGATACGATAATTTATGATATTCCCATGCTAAGTTATGGACTCGTAATCCGGAGGTCGCACGGAAGCGCATTTAAGGAAGAAGAGGGAGGGGGGGGGGAGAATGGGGAGAGGGTTACCGCGGC
>NW_021849984.1:360504-371114 GCF_003651465.1 Formica exsecta
ATGATTTTATTTAAAAAAAACTTTAAGATCTTATATATCATGTCAAATAATAAATTACGAAAAAAAGTAGTAAATCTCAAAATTTTTTCGAATGTACAAATCTTATCTCCAAATATCAATTTAAAACAGATTAGTTTTTGTCATGTTTATAATATATAAAATATGTAAAAAAATTATTTTTAGATGAAAAATTCATGTAACATTATTTATATTAATGTTTGCATAGTAAGAATCGGCACACGCAACGTCTGTCTTTCAGCTTCGTTAACGTTAGGGATAACACACATCGAAATATCGTAGAAAAAACGTTAGGGGAAGTATCGTTCGAGGTATTGATTGCTGATCGTGTCGCGCACCCCTGACGTAAATTATCATCGACGATACTAAAAAAAAACCCTGAGTCATCGACCGTTCGATAGTCACCCTTCACCGACCGATACGGAGCATTTATTCCGTTGCTTTGTATTCCGTCGACGTCTAATTCCGCATTTTTCTTCGTGTCTCATTATCTTGAAAATCGATAGAAGAGTTTCAAACAATAAAATGTACAAATTACAGAAATAAATAATCCGATTATATCTGTCACGAGGAATATTTTATCGGCGGAGAACGTGAGTTGTGTAAATCATATAAATTTACAGCACTTAGTGCTTGTAATGCTAATTTACTATCACATAGATTGTATAGCGGTATAAACCGTCAAGAATGAATCGTAATTCCGCGTTCATAAAACGGTCAGTTTTCCATATCTACAAAAATTTGCAAATAATTGTGATAAGTGATGCGGTGTAAAGTGCGAACAGGAAGTAATTAGCAGCCGCGCTTTCGCGCGGACATTACTTTCTCATCTCATTTTCTCGGTAATATAATTGCGGAGAAAATAACACGCGGAATGATTTCCAGGCTCATCGTGGTTAGGCATTCCCATATAGAAAGCATTAGCCGCCTCGCTGTTGTAAAAGCAAGGAGATTTTTCTATCGATCTGAATAATTTAGCTGTTTATTCGACATTTCTGCTTTGATTTATCAATTTTGCTCCTAATAAGCTTCAATATAGAAAGATGTATACCAAAATTATTAGTTTATGTTCAACAGACATAAGCGAGCCCGTTTCTTTAATGTAGCGGTGAATAACCGCTTGAACATTTTTTTTTTTTCATATAATTGTAATACAATTATACATATTCTCAAAAAAAAAAAAAAAAATTAATTATATAGACATAAGTACAGTGGTCATTTACCGGTGACCGGTCATTCACAGTTGCATCGTGCAAGGGATCCGTGTTTCAATCATCATCATCTTTCCTAAGAGCTTACGATTTCTTGTATCTCTCTTCCCTATCCTCCTCGCGAATTCGTCTTCTATTCTCGCGAACTTTGTTAGGCGGTGCGCGCGAACCGTTAGGAAAGCAACAGCCGATGAAGAATTCAGAAGGAACCGCGAGATGGAGAGGTCGAAGATAGTGCGACGCTGCAGCACGCTTTTTTTCGCCAGTGCCGTGTCTTATGGCACCCCAGAGGCGAGGCAGAACCGACAGCAGGCATACCGAACAGGCATTACCTGATTGTCTTGTCGGGAAGAAGAAAGTCCCCCCCCCCTTTCTCTCTCTCTCTCTCTCTCTTCGGTTTCTTCTGGGTGCGATATCGTAATGTACGTAGACGAAACGGAGGTTACCAAACGTTCCTCTCACGAATGACGAGCCTCTCACTCGGAATACTCAAGTAACGATATGTCCCTCCCGTACCCCCCACTCTTCACTGCTCTCGCTACCTCATCGTGAAAAAAGTCCAGCAAGAATCGTGCCGTTCCTCCATCTGCTCGTGTAGAATCGCACGGCTGGGAATAGCGCGGAATAACTGATAAAATTGTCGAAGGACACGAGGGTGTAATGCTGGAGAAACGGGGACTTGGCCCGTTGGACCCTCGTTGACCTACACGAGAGGCGGCTTAACCGCCTTCTGCTATATTTCTAAACGCGACGGGCAACCAGAAGAAAGATAATTCAACTGCCTGTCGTCTTATGACAGTCGACGATTATATTTCGATCGGCATACGTTTTACTTTCAGAATAATTCACTATCGGCATAATAGAATATTCCTGTATCGAAATGTCTGAATGATTTTATTATAATACTTAGCTAAGTACTTTCCAACATAATATCCTCTCTGAATTAATGATACATTATCAGTTACATTTGTTCCCATAGCAATTTGTCATATACAATACTTAACAGGACGAGCTGTCGCGTCTTGGCGATTTGCACAAAATGGAACGGTATTTATCTCGTTTCATTAAGAATGAAGAGTGAAGTGAATCATTCTTATGAATATGCTTGGCTTTGAGTCACACAAAGCCAGCGCAATGTAATATTATTTATCGAGGAGAAATTGAAAAAATAAATACAGGCGCAACTTTGTGCTCACGCATTATCAATAGTCGGCCCCGCAATCTCGTCAAGTAATGACCAGCCGCAGCTGGTCGAATGCAGCGAAGAACGCGGCGTAAAATAATGTTGAAGCGAAGACCACCGCGTGAGTCGGCGCGTTAATTACAATATAATACAAACAGTTTTGTAGAAGACCGGACTTTTTCGATTCGTCTTTTCTCCTGGCTAATTTTTTATCTCCCCCTCTTATCACTCTCTCTCTCTCTCTCTTTCTTCTCTTTCTCTCTTACTTCATCCCAGTCTCTTTCTTTCACATAGCCAATTAGGACGAGTCGTTTACGTCGTGACAATTAGCACGATCTAGTCACGAATGTGACTCCGGCCTGGAGATCCGACGTCATTAGTCACGCGGCGACCTCCGCGCGCGTCTATATAATTAAATAATTAACGCTTTGTCCCGATTAGTTAAACAAATTAAACGAGGCTGACGTAAGAAACGTCGTGAGCGAATAATACTGGACACGCGCGCGCGCGGGTACCTATCTACCTACCTACACACCCGGTCAGTCTACCATTATTCTTTCACCTCCTCTCTCCCTCTCGTCACCGTCCGGCACCCGGTACCCAATGGTAATTAGAGGCGTGCATAATTAAGCCGCCGGTGATTGTTGACACGGGACGTTAGCGCAGCAGGACGACTGTCTTTCGAGGGAGCGTCTCAATTAGTACCACCTGGGAACGAGAGCTCGAGTGTTTGCGCTCGCGTTTCACGTTCTGGTAATTTCAACGGCCACTGGCTACTTTATTAATTACTGCCGCTCGTGCTCATGCAAAAGGAAGCGACAAATGACCTGACGCCTACCGCGTCGCGTCGAGCGAGCGTGACTTCACCAGCGGAGAACGGCGAAGAGGGAAATCGGGTCGCAGTTCCGGAATCAGCGCTATCTAATTGCTGGATAAATATTCATTAGCCGCGCCCGCCTATAGAAATCTGCGCGTATGCCATCCATTATGCGAGGCATTCTAATGAACTCGTGGATCACACCGGTGTTCTGTTGTTCTAAGTATTTAACGGGCTTCGAGTCGTTGGCGATGAGTATATTTTTAAGACAGCTTGAGAGAGATCATAGCTTCAAGAATTTATTTCACTATTTTTTCTTTTTTAAAATAATATTAATTCACATTTCCACGAAATTTATAATTAAAAGGATTTTGCAAATTGAAACGAAAAATGTTGATCATAAATCTGTACACCAATTTCAATATCTGTAATATCTAGATATGAAATAATAATTTATGATAGTAATATATGGTATATAATATAAAAATAATTAATATAATATAAATAATTTAAATATACATATAAGATATGTCTTACACATAATACATATTTTATAGGTAATGTGATATAATTTTTGGAGTTTCAAAGTTTTCGTGGAGAATTGTTTCGTACATCGTATATGAAAAGAGATGAATTCATTAGGAGGAAAGGACATTCGGTCCGTAAACGCCGAAAATAGATATTGTTTGCGAGCGGAGGAATCGGTTCCACGATTCGCATTCAAAGTCAGACTTAACTATACACCGACTACGTGATTCGAATGACGGCTATGTCAAAATCTTTATTTGTGAGCGCAATGATCCTACGATGGACGTGAGATAATTAAGTCTTTTTTTAGGAAGAGAGAAAGAACAATGGTGCGTGATGCGAATATCTAAGAGGTCTGTCAAGTTCTTTAGGCATTATTCTCAAATAGTTAAAAGAGAAAAGGGGCACACTATTCATACATTTATCCGATTGAGTTATCTTATCCGGTATTATATTTGTCTACAAGTTTAATTTTTTTTTTCTTATTCTTCTACTAAACTCTCTTCTACTAGATGCATTATGTATTAGAATGAATTAATAGCGAATAAACAATCTAATATTATTTCGCTATTCTATTTATAATTTGTAATTCAAACTTTGAACTTTACGCTCCACGGTCGGTTGGATTTCTTTTCATTATTCAATTTAATACGAATACATTTGCATCGAGAATTTAACACAAAACAAGTTGTTACATTAATTTAATATAAATGCGTGTGTATTTAAGTATTTCTTCCACGGTAATATATCGTACTCGTACATTAATAAAACATAAACGGAAAGATGCCGAGGAGAGACAAGCCACTACAGGAAAATTTACTCCCTTCCTCGTCACCTTCGCTGCCTATCGCGACGGAATCGCTCGTTATCTTTATACGCGTGAATCGCGCCACGTGATACGATAATTTATGATATTCCCATGCTAAGTTATGGACTCGTAATCCGGAGGTCGCACGGAAGCGCATTTAAGGAAGAAGAGGGAGGGGGGGGGAAGAATGGGGAGAGGGTTACCGCGGCCCTGCCGCAATATGCACGCCCAGAGGATCCATCCCGGACTCTTTCTTTATGTCATCACCTTCAACCGGAACATTCAACGTGAGCTGAGAGCTGCGCACCGTCGTCTCTGTGGATTCCCATCACATCTGACGAGTGCGTACCACCCACAAACCTACAGGTACGCATGCACGCAACACAGACAGACATACATACAGACATACCGACATACTTGGAACGGTGCTTCGAGCGGGCCTACGAAACGGAGTTACCCGCTGGTAACGTCCGGACGCTCCCCTTCTCATTCGCGGCAACCGCGCGGCGGCGGCGGCGGCCTCTATTTTTGTCCGGGGCGGCCGTTTACTATCGGCAATCTGCATAAGCGTTTAACCGAAGCGAAGCTGAATCATACGCGAGAGCGCGAGAAGAATAGGAGGGCGTCCAAGCTGTTTGTATGCATGCGGGAGAGCGAGGATACGTTCCCGGTGTGGAAGAGGCAGAGAAAAAGGAAGAGGGCAGATCGTGGAGGAAGAAGAAGAAGCGGGGGGAAAGAAGCTGGCGATGCGTGGAAGAAAAGGAGAAGACGAGAAGGGACGAGGAGGAGGAAGATAGAGGAGAGTGGGATGAGGAAGGCGCGAAGGCGCTCGCCGATGGAGGCGAAAGTTTACGACGCGTCGCCCGCCGGAGTTACCGACGCTACCACGGAGGCTCTCTTCCAAGTCGGTTTTCTCGCCTCCTGCGCTTCCCTTCCTCTCCCCTTTCTCCTTCCCCTCTTGCTGCCCGTCGGGTACACCTACGTAACAACACTTGGTACACGGTCCCGCGCTCTCTTGCTCTCGTATCTCGGTTACGCTATACACTATACGCCGTAACAATGTGATGGCCGGCTGGTAGCGGATCATTGCTCAACCTCATCGTTTTCATTTCCCTGCCGTGTACACGTGAAGATACAGATCTATGAATCTAGCGCGACATAACGGCGAGTGGGAGATTCGTTGCTTATCAGTGAGCTCATGAGAACAATACCGAGAAGTGGTCGGAATAATTTATTAATCGAGCATATCTTTAAACATCCTCTGAAGAAAATTAATTATGTTTACTACCTGAAAAAATTCATTTAAATATTTTAAAAATTCTACGAAATCTGACGTCAGTTATCTCAATAAAGTACGTCACATTCAGCGGAATATTCGACAAGTGCTCGAACATTGTTAAACAGTGGGGGGTATTTAAAAAAAAAAAAACGATTAATAATTGTTCCGGAGAAGAACCTATCGACGACGCAGCATCCGCGATGCCTTCCGTTATCTTGTCCGTCATCTTCTCCCGAGAAAGCAGAGCACATCCTCCGGATCGCGGGACAAGCGGAGAAGAAAGAGAGAAGATAGAGTTTGCAAACGAAGAGAAGTAAACGCAGTAGGTAGGGTATGCGGGCGAACTGGGCATAAACTGGCCGACTAACAACCCACACGTACTCTCGAGAATGGAGCTGGGGAAGACGGCGGGTAGAGACGGACGGACAGACGAACAGACAGGCGCACAGACACCATTAAGTCGCGATGCTCGCCGGCTTAGGCACTAGCGTTTGCTTGCGCGCGCGATCATACGCAAGAGCGGCGGAAGGAAGGGCGACGCGAGCGAAGCGAGAAGAGATGAGAGAAAGAGAGCGGAACGTAAGTCGGAAGAGGAAAGACTGAGAGGCAGGGGGCTGTAAATTATAACTCCACCGCGAGGAGTCGAACCCCGAGACTAACCTCAGCCAGACTCGTAAAAATATCTCTCTTTTTCCCTCTCTCTCTCTCTCTCTCTCTCTCTCTCTCTTCTCCCTTCAGGATTGAACGGAACTCATGACTCCCAACACGACTCGGGACGATATCACGAGCGAGCGCTCGTGCTCTTCTTCGACCATCACCGGCGCTCGTCGCAGATAGCGTTGTCGTAAAACGCCTCGATTTCACACGTGGATCAGCTTCGGGACCGAGACGTTCTTTCTTCTTCATTTGTATCTCGTTTACCTCCATTTTCGACTGCGACACGAGTCGTTGTAAAATTTCGATTTCAGGGGAGATCTTCCGTTGACCTCTTTCATCGGATATTAACTAGGGCGTTAAACTCTGTAGTTCTTAGAATTGCGAATGCACGACTCGTCGTAGGATCGCTTTTGAAACACTCGGAAGGGTCTACGGTCGGTGGAACCTCGTGAGGTCCTTGCTCCCCGGATAGGCAGTTTTTACTGGCGCGTAAATCAAAGTTGCTCGCCGCCTCGCCCCGCGTTTGAGGCCGCTCGCCTTCCTCCGCTTCATCGGAGAGCTCAGAGAGTCCTGGCTAAGTAATAATTTCGTATTAAACTTTCGCAGTAATGTAATAAAGTCGTTCAGGAGGATAAATTTAGTGCGAGGCCCACGTGACGGCGACGGCGGCAGCGGCGACGGAGGTGTCGGTGGCGGAGGTGCTGGCGGCGGCGGTCGTAGTGTGCGGACCGGGTCAACCGGACGGGGATACAGTTGTGCCGCGGCCATGTAGGTAGGTGTTGGACACCCAGCGGGGTACACCGAGAGTGGGCGGCCCGTTGCATACGCGCGCTGCAACGAAGGGCCTTGACAGAGAACGACGTAAAGAAGGGATGGCGCGCGAGAGGAAGAGGCTCGACCGAGAGCAGTGGTCCCGACTCGAGTGGCTGTGTTATAGCACCAAGAGGGTCTGGTATCTGTATTTGTAGATACCGAACGTAGTGGCCTGACAGCGAGCGCGGGACAAGGTGGACAAGAAGAGAAGAAGCGACCGGGGAAGCAGAGGGGGAGGGGGAGAGGAAAGAAAGAGTCCGACCGAAGCGGAGACTCTGGAGCCCCCTCGACCTCCCTTCCCCTTTTCCTCTCTCGACACCCACACACAACGACGACGACGGCGACGACGACGACGACGCCGTGCTGCAGGCGACTATAACAATAAATAACTCTATCCTTCCATGTGTTACCGCGGTATTCCTTCTCGCGGTATAACCGCGCCCTCCCTCCCTCTCTCTCTCTCTCTCTCTTTCTCTTTCTCCTTCGAGGAAGTCGTCATGCACCACCGTATTGCCACCACTTCCAGCGAGGTGTTTTCGAGGAGAGGTTCGCTTCTTGCCTCTCTCTTGTCTGTGTCTCCTCCTTTTGCGCGCGCGAAAAAGAAAGAGATGGAAAACACGCTCGCGCGGGGGTTCTCCCTTAATCGAGTTACCTCCCGCGCGAAGGAGTGTACCGGATTATGACCGGATGCACTCTCGATTCAGACGTCGCCCCTTGTCTCGCGCCTCGCGATAAAATCCCCGGTCGCAATGTCCCTGAAAAACGGGTTACCTCGTATTCTTTCTCTCTCTCTCTCTCTTTCTCTCTTATCCATTCCGAGCGGATTTGGTAACGTGCTCGTAATTTACGCGATAAACGCGGCGACGCGAAATCTCGCACCGAGATTTAGCGTGTGTCGCGAGCGTTACGCGTCAGACAATAGGCGTGTTACGATCCTCAGCGCGAGTTTTATTGTACTAAGAACGATTGTATGTACGAGACATAGCGCGCGGCATTCGGATAGCCGCTCTAAACATCTACGTTTTACATTCGGCTCTCTGATCGTTCACGAAAGAAGCGGCCGATTCGCCCGTTCCCGGTGAGTTTCAAGTAGATCGAGCCCAGCGGACACACACTTCAGCGAGAACTAGGTAGCCCAAAGTTTTTACACTGCTCAGCCCCTGAGTTCCTTTTCTCTTCGTGCCCCCCTCATTCTCCGTGTTGAAACCTTGGCAATGCGGTCGAGCGGCGAGAATCCGAGGATCCGCTGGAGATACAAGGGCTGCCGTGAAGAGAGAGAGAGAGAGAGAGAGAGAGAGAGAGAGAGAAGAAAAAAGGTCGAGCAGCAATAAAGCGAGAGGGGATATAGGCGATCCGAGGATTCACCAGGGAGCCCAGACAGCTTGGAGTCTGTTTCACGGCGCGCTCATATATGACCAGCCGACGAATCGGCTCGCTTCTTCCGAGCGTTAATTCATTCCCGCCGCGAGTATTTCTTAGAAAAACCAGACTGCAGGGATATTTTCTAAGTGAGTGAAATAAAAATTCGATCATATTCTCACCATGCAATATAGACGAATTTGTAATCATCTATTAATCTATAAAACCGATTTTATATATTAAATCTTTTGATTTGATTTTTAATTTTATTTATGAAATTTATTTAAGAATTTATTAAAAATAAATTCTATATAGTTTGGATATAATACATACATATATCAATGTTCATCTAATATATGTATAATAATGCATGTTTAAATTACTAATAATAAAAAATAATGATAATATTAAATGATAATATATTCATTTTTAAATTGTGTTAAATAATTTTCTTTGATAGTAGTCAAGTGATACCACAAATGTAATCATCATATACCTATATTAGAAATTAAAATTAAGAAACTAATATTTTATATTAAATTCTCAAGGCGACATTCATAAAGTTCATCAAGGAAAGTCATAAAACCATTAATTTTTTAAATCAATGTTTTTCTCTGTCTCTTGATCGTAGCTGTAACGTTCCTTAGAGACAAGCTTTGCGAGGCTCAACTCCTTTGGAATGCCTAGGATGTCCGAACCCGCGCATACGGTGCCTGCTGGCGATGAAAGCGGGGGAGGGGAGGCTACTCTCGGGGTCTTCTCCCCGGTGTGTGCGCGCGTCTTTCTCTTCGCGGTCTTTTTTTACGGGACGAACGAGGTGTCGGAGGGCCCGCGTTTATACCCGAACCGATACGCGTCCCGGTACTTGTTGTATTTATTCTAACGCGCATGCACGCCTACGTCTATATGCATTTAAAATATAGCACAGTTGGGCCCTAGTTTATGAAGGGTCAGGTCATGGAGCGCGGTCAGCGTTGCGAGGCGAGAGGACACAAAGGGAAGAGAGACGAGGGAGGTCGGATGAGAAGCGCGGAGAAAGGAGAGAGAGAAAGAGGGGCAGCAAAAGAAAGAGACAAGGAGAAGTCGGTCGGAATGGTAAGAGGAAGGGAACACACCCGGTACCCCGAACCATAGAATCGTCGAACCATTGGCCCCGGGGCCCTGTTTAACAAGACTCAGTTAATGCGAGGCATAGATCATCGCGGTATGCACTAAACGTTCGAAATATAAATAAGTATAAACACCGCGTAAATTACACGGCAGGTCGCGGGCAGATTCGCGCGTAACGAAATCCCGCTGAATTCTAAGACAATGAAATGAGAATTTCGTGGCATCTTAAATGCGAATGTTAACCGTTGTTTCTCATTGCTCAACAGTTCGCTTCGTGCGCTCTGCGTTAGAGCATCGCGAACGCTCGAAAGAATCGTGTGGGCCGCTCCAATCATGAATCCTCATCTCGCGTCCCTGACCTCACCTCATCGCGCGAACTCAGATATAATTCTGAAGAAAAACAATGCAGTTGCCGAGTCGATCTGATCGACTCTGAATTGCCTTGATGCATACAAGTTGCATTTCACGTTAGGTTTTTAGATTTCACTCACATAAGCAAGAAGATTAATGATAATGATTTATTAATTGTATTTTTACTTTTCTTTCTTTAGTAATATACGAAAAGCATTAATAGTCATATCAAAGAGGGAGAAAGACGGGCGATTATTTTTATAATTAATATTAATAATGAAAATTAACTAATTTTTAATATTATTTAATGTTATTAATCGTATCACACAATACAGGATCTTAACATAATTCCAACATAATTTCATCTTTATTGTTTTCAACAGCAAGAAAGTCGACTTTTTTGCAAGCAACGACAGAAAATGATCATCCCGTTGTGCGTTGACAGCAAATTAACAGGTTTCTGATAGCGAGCGTCG
>NW_021849984.1:371529-382326 GCF_003651465.1 Formica exsecta
CGTCGTGATACAAAACAAGGTAGATTAAAATTCGCGAACAAAAAGTTCACCCTCGTTCGTTGCCTGCCATTACGTCGTCGTTTTTGCAAACCGGTTTAGCAAACGTGGACCGCGCGATTTTTGTACTCGCATTTTAAGAAAATATCGAGGCGCGAATCGATTTCGCACGTCCCTCTTGGCTGAGATACCATCGCCAAAATTTGAGTAGGCAAGAGAAAAAGAGAGAAAGAGCACGGAGTGGGAACGTAATGGTTTACATCCGGCGGCATTATCAATTTTGCTCGCATTATCTCTTTTTTTTCGTTATTCAGTTCCTCTCGCAACTTCTTTCTCTCTCTATCTCTTTCCTTTTTTTCTTTTTTTCGGTGCGAAACATCACGTTTTGCTTCCTGCACCAGCCCGGAGCACAGATGGTACCGCATTAAACATTCCCGTAGACTCGCGAGTCATTTGTCATCACGCTAAAATTGGGATCCAATTTACCTCGACTCGTAACCCCCCAAAGACAATCCGAGGATGATCATTAAACTCATCTTGATCACTGGCGGTGAGCCTGTTACTTCGAGAATAATAGTGTCGTCGCCGTTACGAAGTGTCATTACGTTAATGCGAAGAACATTTGCTTTGAAAAATGAGAAGTAACAAAATTTTTCAACACATGAATCATTACCTGGCGCAAAATATTTATAAATATCTCAATATCACTAACACAATAAATTCGAAAGAGAGCTTTTTGGAGATTAGTTAAAAATTAATTAGTATAATATATTATTTTAAAACCGATCGTTACTCAATTAGAGATATTTGTTTATTTATTACAACATTAAGAGAAACATTTTTTCAATAGCTTTTATATTTTTATAAAACATAAATATTGCAGATGTGATATCCAATTGTAGTTGCGCATTTTTGGTACCCAAAATGCATTATTAAAAACATAATCTTTCGCGGCAATATTTCTCGTCGTGAATTGAAATCAATAAATATCTATAATTCATTATAATCAAATCCTACTTGCACGAGAAACTGGTGATCCTGACCTGGCTCACCTCGAAGATGGTGTGCAGGAGTGGCACGGCCAGGACAGACAAGGGAAGCAGAGGATCTCGGTTTCTTGGGCAGTCTTCTCTCGGCGGATTCCAAGGAGCTGAGTCTCGTAATGCGATATAAATGGAGGCAGGACCGGCCGAATGAAAAGCCAACGGGTAGGCTCGGGTGGAGGAGATACATCAAGATCTCGGGCTGACGGTTGACTCCGTGCCCGACGGGGGGGCCGGTAAAAACTGAATCCCTCCCGCCACACGGGGGCCCGCTCTTTTTGAGCCCCTGCCCTATACGCTGTCGAGCATAATAAGGACAAACCTTTAATCTCGAACTCAATTATAATTTCTTCCCGCTCGCTAGGCGACACGGCAGAGGATCAGCTTCTCACTGCGTTTGAGCTAGAACTCCAAATCGAAAATGGACACAACACTGTCTCCGCGGCTGTATTTTTTATGTAATTAGGCTATACTTATTGCAGTGGGTATGTACTTCGTACATTCTGATAGCGCTCAATCTGATACTTCTTCCGGCTGTTCGAGGAGCTTCGAGTAATTTATGAGAGATTCAATTCTCACAGAACATGCTTTTAAGAACTGCTAGGAAAATAGGCTCGAGTGGGCGTGTCATCGCCGATTTCCGGCCATAATCAATGCGCATAATCAGTGTGATTCTGCTTCTCTCTCTTTCTCCCTGACAATTGTTAAAAAAACTTTGAGTGCGCGCGCGGCCATTCGACACCCGCGCACGCATTAAGAGGATCGACGATGGAATACGAGATGCCTCAGGCGAGCATCGTGTCTTCTTCTACGCGCTTCTGCCCTTCTTCAGGGGCACCCCGGGTAATCTCGGGAATCGGGAGAGCCCTTTGTGTTGCGTTTCGGGCGAGAAAACGCTTTGTCATCTGCGCTTCCGTCGTATATCGGGGGTGTGCTGGAAGGTTCTCTTTTCTCCCTCTGGCTGCATTATACTCGCCGCGCGATCGCGAGACAGTGCCACCCGACCAGGTGTTCTAGGATCCAAATTGTTACAGCATCCAGAAATCTCTCATTCCTGCCGGGGTCCCGGCCGGCGAACAATGGCCGGGTCGCCCTATTCCGCGCCGCGTTTTCAACGGCCGCCGCCTCGCTGTCTCTAAACGAAGGTACTTTGTCGCCGACGGCGTGACGGGGAAACGGAGATCGTAATCTAGTTTGTGAGACCGTCTTCGAGGTAGGGGGACAGTCTTTGTGCTTAATAAAGTAGCAGGGGAGACGCACATCGGAACATCCCCCTTTTACCTCCGTTTTACAAAAATCTTTGTGAGTTATTTTACCATCGCTTGTTCATCCACGAAAGGTAATATTTTCTAAACGTTCGTGACCTCGCGCATGATCATTCCCGTATTAGCATCGTACATTGTTGAGGTAATTGCGGAGAAAATTACAGGTAGTCGTAATTACCTGTCGTGAATGCTTACTTAGCATCGCTCGACGTAATCTGATCAGCCAATCAGCATGGAAGGCGAACTTTGATTATACATTTGCACAAGAGATTTCGATATGCGCGCGGAGGCGAGCCAATAATCCACGTGTCAGCGAATTTTATTAACGTTATTTAATTACGATGGAATGACGTTCCATTCCGGAGGATGCGTTTCGTATTAACGATTCTCACGAGCCTCGATAGAAACACCAAGCGGCAATATCTTCTTTGATTTCGATACATTATAGATATATTATTTCTTATATGATTGCTTGGAAATATCAGCGGACCGGTAAGCCTTGCAAGACCGAGAAAAAAGAAACATGACTATCGATATCTCGTCGGCGACTGCTGCTTCACATCATTTTCTTTTCGTGTGGACATAAGATCTTTCATCGGTAATGCATCAGCCATTAGTAGTCGTGAGTGGAGTATGAACTATTCAGTACGAATATCTCTCATTGTATCCCTGCCGGGAGAAATTAAAGATATTGGAATCTGAACTCTCTAATTTGAATTTCTGCTCTTCATTTGCGATTATTTCGTTTACTCTAATCAGAACGCGGCGTACCTTTAACCGAAATATCAGCGGACCGGTAAGCCTTGCAAGACCGAGAAAAAAGAAACATGACTATCGATATCTCGGCGACTGCTGCTTTACATCATTTTCTTTTCGTGTGGACATAAGATCTTTCATCGGTAATGCATCAGCCATTAGTAGTCGTGAGTGGAGTATGAACTATTCAGTACGAATATCTCTCATTGTATCCCTGTCGGGAGAAATTAAAGATATTGGAATCTGAACTCTCTAATTTGAATTTCTGCTCTTCATTTGCGATTATTTCGTTTACTCTAATCAGAACGCGGCGTACCTTTAACCTTTCCCTGACACTAAAAGTCGTTCGATTCGTTTCATGTTCGTTGTAAAGCCATTTATCTCAACCCGAGTTTGCCAAAGAACGATGGAGAAGCACAATTTATCGTCCGACTATGAGACGGTTTAATTCTACAATGATTAATATCCCGTGAAAAGGGGTTGACGCACGAGGGTTAAAGGGTTAATGCTCCTCTCGTTGGGTCGATCTCGCATTCTCGGCCGCCCCTTTTCTGTCAATCCCGAGTCTTCGAGGCTTCTCCGAGCGGTAGGCGAGGGAAACGGTGTGTAAGTGGACAGAAACGTATAGTGCAATGTAAGTTTGTAGCGCGCGAAGCGCGAATCTGTCCCCACCAAGACGCGCGGTCCAGGAAAAAGAGAAGGGGGTGGTGGAGGCGGCGGAGGATCGGCGGCAGCGACGGCGGTGGCGGCGGCGGCGGCGGCGGTGGCGGCGGCGGCGGTGGCGGTGGCGGCTATAGAGAAGGAGAACTCGATGAGGAGGAGAAGGAGTCACGTCGCGTACCGAGACCTCGGAGTTCTGTCTCGCGTACGCGAGAACCAATCCCGGTATTTGCGCTTCCTTCCTACCGTGGATGGCGACCACCTCTTTTCAGGGGCGTAGCCGACGGTTTCCCCCATACACTACCCCCCTCAGGCCTTCATCCGTTCCTCGCTTCCCCCCCGTTGACGCGAATTTTTCGCGCGCGCCAAATTCCGCCCCGAGCGTGATGAAAGAGAGAAAGAGAGAGAGAGAAATAGAAAGAGAGAGACAGAGGCCGTGCATGAGCTTCATCGGCATTCGATCGAAGAAGCTGGTGACTATACACACTTATCGCCGGCTAGGTGGCCTAGGTTCGTTCAACTCAGCGGCGGTGACGACGACGATAGAACGTGTTATGCTGTTCGACTCGCGATCAGCTGACGCTGATCCGTAGATCGCGGATTGACGAGCGATCCGTGAGCGGCGCGGTAATTGGGGGTTTCATCCTGATCCACCGTCTTGATTATTCGCACTTTTATCATTCTGATAGAAGGTCTTTGTCGATGATAACCATTCTTTCCATTTATGACGTTTAAGCCAGATTGTATTCAGTTATACTTGATACTAAGAATATAGTAATCCCAGCTACTTTATAGCTGTTGTTAATGATTTGACGATGACTTAAAGTATATCAAATCCAGATATATTATAATGGAAAATTTGATATAAAAATTAGACATAAGAAAAATGGAAAGGATCATATATCCAATGTTTTCTGAGAAGTCCGTATTCATATCACGTGAATAATATTAATACGTTTTTCATTACGTTATTAAAAAAAATAAGATTCTAAAATTAAAACAGTTATAGATATTTTTACATCAAAACTTTGATTGGCAATATATCTCTCTATAAAATCTATATGATTAAAAAATTACTAAAAAATGGAAATTTTATAGATACAATTTAATAGAATCTACATAATTTCAAGTTATCTCTGCTCATTAAATACTCTCTGCTCACTAAATACTCGATAATGCGGCCTTCATTTCCAGCCTTGGTTTCGTCAGTATATTTTCGCTCGTTTCACATGCGTCGATAATCGCACATAAAATGTTAAAACGGATGGAGAGACGGACGGATGGATCGGCAGACAAAGCTGTAGGGTCTTGGAATATTCAAGCCAGTGACGCCGGCAGATTTACGGGCGGCTCGCCACGCAGACGAGTGCCTCTTTGCGGATTCTTGGGCTTCCACCGATATTATTAGCGATCGCGTCCTCTTTTTGATCGTGTTTAGAGGGGGAGCTCTCTTTCAACCGAGCTCGAACGTCGCTGTCGCTTTTTCTTTTTTCTTTTTTTTTTTTCTTCAGGCTCGCGTATAATAACGTCGATAGGCGATGCTTGCTCGGAATCCCTCGAAAACCCCTCTTTTTTCCTTGTTAGGTCCAACTATGTTTAAGCGAGTACTCGACAATGTCAACAGGATAAGAACTTGCTTACCTTTATGCTCGACTTCTTTTTAATTCGTTCTATCGTGCGATAAAAAAAAATTGCAAATATATGTGATCCGATCGTCATTGCTTCGCGTTTAATTTAAATAAAAAAGGACATATTTGAGTGAAAGATACTTTGCCTGAACATATAAGGATTATATGTATCGCAAAATTCATCATTATTCGCGGATTTAAAGCGAAGTAGAATCTTTTTTATCTGCTACCGCACCATTCATCATTTAATGCTTGCAATACTAGAAATGTATAAAAAATTATAGGTAATTACATCGGTACTATATGTATATTAGAATAATTGTAGTGAGCCACCGTTCTCCATCAAAATTAGCTCGATTATAGCCTTCGTACGTTCAGAATCGTAATGACGACGAGTTTCTATCTCTTTGTACATTTTAAATAAGATAATCTTATTTTTTTCGCTTAAAAATATAGATAGTATTTATATTCTAAGAATCTAAAAAAATTGTAATATTTAATTACAAAAATATTTAGTATTGAATATCAAAATGTGTATTGCAGTATAAGATTTTTGATATTTTTTCTAATTATCCTTGTAAACCACGAAAAAATATCTGAAACCAGTTTCACAAACGTATAATAAACATATCCTGTTTGATTATCTTATAACCGGGAAGTAGGTGTTTGACCGCTCGTAAAAGAGGAATCGGGACCAACGCGTTCCATTTTCGAATTCACACGGTGGTTCGCGCGAATCTCGCGTGCCCCGCGGAATCTTATTGACTATTCAGACCGGGATACCTTAACTGCTCAGGATTCGATGTCTACGGGCTGTAAAGCGTAGTGTACCAAAAGAGAGAGAGAGAAAGAGTGCCTTACGATGGTATTATCGAGATTACAGGCAAGGGTAGACCCCCGTGCGATCCGATGAAAGAAAAAAACCAAGGATAAGGTGAGAGAGTATGAAAATGGCCGAGTAAATGACTCTCTTTCCTACCATGATCTCCACAGCCTCCCTTCTTATTCTTTTACGAACCGTTATTAAATTTCTCTATCATCTATTATTTTCTATTATCATTATTATTTTTTTTCTATTTAGAATTTTTTAGAGTTTCTGATATAAGTTTATTTATGTTTCCTTTTCATTGTTATCTTTATTCGTTAATTTGACGCAATGTTATTACTCCTCTTATAGTTTTTATCAAAAGAAATTAAAATTATCATTAATAGTCATTATATGTATAAATATATTACTTTTAAGGTAATAAAGTTATTTATTTTGTAGATAATTAAATGTACATATAAAAATATTAAAAATTCGGAGTTATTGAATATAAATTGATACCTGTAATGTTTAAAATATTATATTTTATCAATTTGGTATTTTTAGAAACAAAAGTTATCTTCATTTCTCTCTCTCCAGACTACTGAGGTATAGAATATTCTCTATTTATATTTTTCCAATTACATACTTATAACTTTTTAGTTTTCTCTATAAAGATCCATGTCGCATTGAATTAATCGTTCGCCTGATAATATGTCGCAAGCCCATAAATGCCAACAAACCCGGCTGTCATCACGAGATACAGGCATATGAGGCTACCTCTAAAAAACAAATGTTTTTCTTCTATTTCCGCGTGCGAACATAAACAAAGCGCTAACGTGTCGAGCGAATGACCACAGAGTGCTGATAGTCATTCTGAAAACGAATCTACGCATCATCTAGGCATCACGACGTACATTCGTTTAAAATTTCCATGTTTGATAGGAGATTCCGGTATAATGTATGCGATCTAATTATTTTGATCGCGAGTCTTTATGAGCGCGCGTGATTACAGGGTTACATTGATATCCGCGCGAGATCCGCCTGGGCGTGGAGAATTGGACTTGGCTCTGGACGTTTCTGCAATTTGCACTTTGAATGCTCTAGTTATACGTTAGGCACGCACTCAAGGGACCGCGAGTATGTGAGAGGCCGCGGCGACCGCGGAGGATATATCTCCCTTTTCGCTGGAATGTTTCCTTTCGCGCCCTCAACGATAATGCTAATAATTTATGACGCGCGCGCCGCCTCGGCTAATAAAACGGATCGCCGTATGCTCGTTAATTTCTCTCTCGAGCGATAAAGTATCGAAATTAGTGACATTAGATGATTACAGCTAGTGTTTCGCATGCAGTAGATGCTCGTGTCAAATAATGATAGAGCTCAAAGAGTATCGTAATAATTTCAACCGTGAAGTATATCGCGTAGTGCAAAGTTGCCACTAATAAATGAGAAAAAATATTGTTACGTAAATTAAAATGTAAATATGCTTAGCATTTATATTCTTATTTAAGAAGAGAAGATGAATCTCTTAAAAATTGTGTGTCTGTGTATTCTATATCAATGTATCATGTAAGTCTAGAGGAATGAAAATTGGAGATCGAGAGCAAATACTTTGGAAATGAGCAGAAAGGATTGATACGACAATGTTTTCGATTTTCTTCAGTAAGCTCCATATTCGCAAAAATTTATATAAGGGATGTATTTCTCTATCATTCTGAGGGTGGGATATATATATTATATACGCGAGATACGCATCTTCAGGTTATTAATGTATGTCTACAAGTTCGTTTCACTCCGATTTCGGTTATAAGAAGAACGGAAGATTCTATAGTAGCGCGAGAAATATCTTAACGATGGTTCTCATATCCTTGTGATTAAATTCACACCGTTAAGAAGCGATGGCTTATTGATTAATTCGTATAATAAACATGCTCATTTTCACGAATATTAAGTTTGATTCTGATTTAACGGATTAAATCAAAATATATGTCTAATATATCCGGAACAGGGAGAGAGACGCAAAAAGAAGAGACAAGAAATTAGTAAATTAAGACTGGAGTTAACCGGCTTTGGTAAAACCGGTCATCAGTGAAATGTCGTTAAAATGATTGATCGTGAAATAACAGTTATTAATACCGGCTATAAAACATTTCAGGCCTCATCGTTAGCGTCGAGTAATAATTCTCTTGTTTGATAAGAGTGTCACAACTTTGCCAAGCTAATCTGTCAACTTCGCAGGAAGAGTTCGTTTTACTTCACAAGATCGCCGTTTTCTTCGGTTTATTTGTCGAGAAACACGCAACTTTCGTATTTAAGATTTCCTTTTTTTTCTCGTGGTTGAGCATCGCTGTTGGTAAGAATGAGTTCGTATTGATCACACTTGAGAAACCTCGGCTTTCCCACCCACCTCAACCTCCAACGGAGATATGAATTCCTAATATACGGAGCCCCCCTCCCGTACCCCGCCTTCGAAGCCTCCTATCGACGACGGGAAGCTCGAAAAACTTAGTTACGTCTGGCGTCTCTGGCCGCGATCCAACGGCAATCAGAGCCATCTTTAATTCCTTTCTTCTGTCTAGCGGATGACTTATGTCCAAGAAAGATTTCTTTTTATGGTTCTGGTGTGAAAAGGAGCACGTTTCTGAGCACCCTCTCTTGCGCCTATACTTTCGCATGCACGTTGCAATAGTTCACATTATCTCGCTGTAAATGTATTCTCAAATTATATAAATTAAAAATTATGTAAGTTGTCCTAAAAACGCGTAGAAAATTTCTCCCAGCCATAAATTCGATTTTTTCCTTAATAATAAAATTCGTCTTATTTAAACAATTACTACTTTTTATATTATCTTTTAATATTTCTGGTTTCCCATGTATACAAATATTTTTTATTATACTCCAACATATGATAATCGAGGGGGACAGAAGATTCCTTTAAATTTGTTTTGGATGTTTTTTTCTTCAACGAGATATATCGAGGTACACCGTCCATCTTTTTTCTGGCATATAATTTACGGGCTTATGTCACACTGGCATCGCAATAACGGCGACGGTGAATTATCCAAATAATTGTCGAGAGAAACGTGCGGGCAACCTGCCGCAGAAACAATAATGCGGCGACCAGATCGTCATTACCGGCCCGTGGAGTTATTATAAGCGAGTTAGGACGACAGCACGGCGGATCGTTAGGTTTCTCGTCGCGCTGAGGAAAGGGACACGGTCGACGTAAAAGCGGTTGAAAATTGTCGGGGACTAAGCGGTGCATACCCGGATCGTGACAACAAGGCAAGAAAGAAACGTCGACGATCATTTACAATTTTTCGCGTACCGACTTTCGAAACACTAATTGCTATCACATTAGATTGTACCAATATTCTACATTAATTAACGACTAGCTATATTTATAAATAAAAAATCTATATTTATAGATAATGATTTTATTTCTAAGAGAAATAAGCAAGAAATAATTCATTTAGAATTTTAATTTAGAAATATAGATGAAAAATATAAATTGTTATTTATAAACCTTCAGAATGTATAGTAAAACTTTTATATACAAATCGCAGTACATAATACTGTAATAATATAATAACACCGAAAATTAATCGATTAAAATCGCATCTATTCTGAAGGCACTTGCCTCTTAGAAATAGTCGTCCCTATGATCACGTGTCGTTATCAAAATGCTGTACTATCTGATTATTTAAGAGGCGACTTGTAATTCTGAATTTCCAGCGCGAGGAACAAATTACTCGGAGAATATTCCCGACACGTGAATATCCTAGCGGGAGACCGTCAGGTATTACCTCGTGAAGCAGCGTCATTGAACGAAACCGATCCGTTAAGTGTCTTCCACGCTGTTAGAAGTGTCACGATTCCCCTTTTTGCCCTCTCCTTGACACCACCCCTCGTGGTAAGAACAAAAGCGGCCTTTGAAATCGTTCGCAAAGTTATTTTGTAATTCTCGTCGCTCTCGGTCACGCGGTACCGAGGTCTGTCTGTAACTAACCGTATTTACGGTATAGACAGCTGCGGGCAAAATGGTGAACAACTATGTGCCGACGTCACGTACAGCTCGCGACGATGAGGCCTGATGTTCCTTCCGTGTCATAACTTGAAAATGTCTTTTCCACGATCGAGTCGATATAAGCGATAGGTTAAAATATTTTACACATAGTTAAATTTTTGTAATATTGTTCTATTCATTTTTTTTTTGTGGCAACTGTTATATTTTACAAGTCTCGTATCTTTTAAATTAAATCATTACAAAGTTTTAATGGATCAATCGTTGACTTAAATGGAGATTTGTACACTGAAGTATAATAGCTTGTTTTTAATTAATTACTTTCTAATCTTTATTAAAAACTTAGACGCGCACGGTCTTGATTTATAAACAAATCATCAAGAAAATTTCTGATTTACTTAAAATTTATCATTTAAAAAAAATGTATAATTTGTTGTTTTTTTTTTTTGGAATATCGGAAGGATGCGAGATGAATCCTGCCAGCCTCTCGTTAGGACTCCTGCCACGAGGATCGTTCCACGACCAGCTTCACCCGTCGTGAATGGTGGTGTGGAATGCAGTAAAGCAAATAGGCTCCTCTCGCGGGCGAATAGCTAATTACGCTTCTTGGCATTCC
>NW_021849984.1:382395-390116 GCF_003651465.1 Formica exsecta
AAAAAAAATGTATAATTTGTTGTTTTTTTTTTGGAATATCGGAAGGATGCGAGATGAATCCTGCCAGCCTCTCGTTAGAACTCTTGCCACGAGGATCGTTCCACGACCAGCTTCACCCGTCGTGAATGGTGGTGTGGAATGCGGTAAAGCAAATAGGCTCCTCTCGCGGGCGAATAGCTAATTACGCTTCTTGGAATTCCTGTTTCTGGTTAGGCGAGCGGCCGCAGAGCTAGAGAGTCAGCGCGCCGCGCCTTCGCGAGGAGAATTACAAGCTAATCCTCGACTCGTAGGAGGACACGAGCGGCCGCGGTCACCCGGGGTAGACGAGAAGGAAAGAGGGGGAGGAGGGAGGAGGGATCTCTCGCCGTGCCCTCTCTTCGTTCCCTCGCATCTTCGTCCTCGTCGTCCTCATCTCGCACGGGGCGTTTTGCGTCTCGTGCGCCTCGCTCGCTCCTCTCTTTACCCGGCGCGTAATGGCGTTATTTAATGTTTAATCATACCCGCCGTACGCTCGCAGTATAATCAGAGTATAATTCAGACAACAACATCAACCACCGACGACCACCGCCGACAAGCCCGTCGGTGAGTCGCGGGGGTTTGTTGCGATCTGCGGTCGTCAACGGAGCCCGGGCAAGGTATAGGCATCCACGTTATACTACCCGGCTCTACGTGTGCCTCTTTACCTTAGTCTATCCGAGGTTCCCTCTTTCAAGGTCGCGACGATGGATGGTTGACCGCGAGTTACGTTGTACTACAGACCTAAGAATTTCAATCTCGAGCGATATATGATATATTGGCAATTTTGTGGTATATTTCTAGTACTTTCGTATAATGACTTCTAACATTCAACATTCAATGATAGAAATTAGGTCCAGATTTTATTTTGGGTTTGTTAATTCAAAGCTTTATTAATTTTGACATCTCTATTTCATATAAAACATTTGCGGAATCTATATAATTTGATCCCTTATCAACTCAGAAAAAAGAATCAATAAATTTTTAGCTACAGAGAGAGAGAGAGAGAGAGAGATAAACTCAAAAATTTTCTTATGTTCCAAACGTTTGTAATGTTTTAACTGTTGAAAAAAATTACTTACATTGTTTTTGTGTGCGTGTACTCTTCTTCAATTACAAAGAGGAAGCTAATTCAATCACGAGTGTAAATATAACCAATTATTCGTTTTTGCAAACGCGCAAATATATTTCGCCGTGTCATTTCCATGCTGATTCATTCGCAAGACTTCGCGGATATACCGTTAACTTTCTGATTTACTAAGTATATTTGAGATCGTCTTTATATAATCGGCTTTCACATATCAAGGATCAAGACGGTTTCTAGTAATTAGCGATCGATCTTTTTTTGCGGAACGTAGCGAGCGGTGCGCATCCAGGCACTAAACGACCGGGTCCTCTTTTTTGACTGGCCCAAGGCCCGTGAGTACTCGCCTCGTGCCGAGTCATGCGTGGAACTCCCAGCATCATTGCCATAACTCGTCGCGCCATGTTACCTTCGCGGAGTTTATGGCATCGTCGTTCACGCGCACTCAGGTCGTAACAATTCGGTCGCTGCGGCATGCCCGACGCACAATCATGTTCGTATTTTTAGCAAAATCTGCCGCTGCTCGCGCGACTGACAGATCCGAGAATTTATGCGCTCTGAGTACCAACTTCTTCGTGTCCCATCCATTTAAGAAAATAAAAAATTAAATATATATATATATATATTCAATTTGTCATAAATAATTCAATTAATCATAAATAATTCGTCGCGATACGTTCAACTATAAAATATTCAGACTTTCCAACAAGAAAAACTTTAGAAAATTTATCTTTTTATATTTTTAAATTGATATCTTCCAATCAACAAAATACGTCAGTTCTTTTACGTCATTAATTTTTATACAAAAATATTGTATAAAATGTTTTTTATACAATATATTTTATACAAGATGCAAGATTCATTATTTTTTTTGCCTATTTAAATTTCGGATTATATATGAGATGATTTAAAGAGATTGACAAAAATCGCGGCAAAAACTTGTTGCGCCACATCGCACACAAACGTAATTACTCTCCTAATCAGTCGTTTCCTCAATCGTATTCAAAACGAGCCGATGATATGTGGGCCGAAGATAGCGCGTCACGGAGGAAGCTCGCGCTCCGAAAGGCTCGGCGTGGCTAGATGGCGGGAAATAACGTGGCACATTATAGTGAAGCATTAGAGTGGCCGGTAGCCGACCGGCGAGTTTTTTGCCGGATTCCAGTAGCGCCTTGGACAAACACCGGAGCGGAGGAAAGGGAGGGACGCTTCTCTCTCGGTTCACTACTTTTACTAGGTTATTCACGAACGGTTATCTCGTGACTCGTTCCGCGCCGGCTCCTCTTCCAGCGTCTCGTCCGCGTGTTCTCTCGATGAAGCCCGCGCGCGGGGCACCGAAGAGAGCCCAAAGAAACCCTCGGAGGAATCTCTACCTCCTGCTATGTGGTGCTCGTCCGCGGAGAAAGTGATGAGCTGACATTGGATTCACTTCGCATACGAGAGCGGCAGAATCGATACTTTACGGCGTCTAGGAACGATCCTCCTCCTCCTCCTCCTCCTCCGAATGACGCAACGCTAAAGCATACACGTGAAACGGAGGAGAACGAAAGACATATGGCTAAATTCGTTTTTCTTTGTCTACGATGATTATCGATAACTGATTGCAAAAATCTTGAAAGCACATTATGATAATATATGCATGTGTATGTAATAGGATAAAATTATTTTTGTAAAAAATTGATAGGAAGAGAAATTAATTATTAATTTTTTACAGAAATAAAAAAAATTGATTAATTATTATTTTTTTATATCACTATTTTTTTAATATTCTAAAATTGTTTTCTGATATTTTTTAAAATTCTCTCTTGCATGGAAAAAAAAGGTCACGTCCAATGTAAACTTATGTAATTCAATGAAAGAGACGACTGACAAACGTGCGGCCGAAATCTCGCTCGTTGAAACGGCTTGAATAACATGCTAACTGGAGCTTCACCGACGGTACCCCTAGGAAATGCATCGCTACCCCTGAAATTTTTTTTCGTATAATCTTCGCTATCTCCTTTTTTCCCTCCCCTTTTCAGTTCTCCCGATCCCCAGCCATGAGTCACGTAATAGTTTCTCCACATCGGCCCTAATGATTTATGCCTTCGGTCGGGTTTTATGTATTTCTGCGCAATGCGTGAGGCTCCAGCTTTTTTAGGTTCTCGCCCCGCTGTTGGAGAACCAGAGAGAAGAGCAGAATGAAGGAGAGAAAGATAGAGAAAGAGGGAGAACGAAAGGGGGGAATCGGTAACGGGGGGAAAGAGAATGGCCATAAAGCGTCACCGATTCTGAAACTGCTCGCGCTGCCGTTAACTATGCGCAGCCTATATAGATCGATATAATTAATAGCTTAGCCACGGATCAGGTAACATATGGCCCGGGACCGGGACACCGAGGAGACAGGCGCGGGCAAAAGGTGAGAGGAAACCGATTTCGTGGCCGCCGCGCGGTCTCAAAGTTGACCGAGAGTTTGCGGTCCCACCCGCTGAATCGAAAGGGATTAAAACCGAATATACGAATACCCGAGACGTCGAGGAAAAAGAACGACTCGCGTCACGGCATGCTAATTCCTACCTGGTGGCGTCCACAAGGTCTTCTACTCCTACTGAGAAGGACGCGTCTCGCTCCCTTGAATCCTTTGGACTATACCGACTGCCTTAATTGTGCCTTAAGCACTTCTAAAGCGGATTCTTTGCAAGCAAAATTATTTTGATATAAACATAAAATATGAAATTATGTTATATAATTATTTAGTAATTATTTAATAATGCAAACAGATTAAAATGAAGTATTAATTGTCAATACATGAAATAACAGAGAAATCATTGAAATTATTTTGACCGTTACAGCTTGATTATTGGATAATTGAGTCATCATTTAATTTTTCAATGTGTATGTTGAGATAGTAATATATTATAAACCGATACTTTTCTGCAATCCCAAGATTTCTTCCATTAATATGAAATTTTTATCGAAGTGAAAAGCCATTTAGCAAATACGGCATCGACTACCGAGATAAAGCTGACATGATCCTGATCTACGAGGAAGGTAAGACATAATAATGAAGATAAAGTAATCCTAAGGCTGAAACGTGCTCAATACCGGATACATTTATAATTCTAAGCCGGGCGTCCTTGCAGAAAATTTCTTTACCGAACAACATTTGATGCAATGCCTACGCTGAATCCATTAAGTTAATTTCGTTTGTGCCACATAAAAGAATATGTATATAGATATCTTAATCTGTGACAAAAATATACAGAATTATACATATATCTCAATTCCCTTGTATCCTTTTTTAACTGTGGATTTTTGGAAAAAGTTTCCATATTTTACTCGAGAATGTGATGCTTCTCAAATTTATTCTCCCTCACTAAATCTTATTGATCTATTGTATACGAGTTACGATCCTGAAATCTATGAGAACTTGGAGTTGCGAGCCGAAACACTTTTTCCAATAATGTCGATTTTAAACGGTTCCTCAGTGGAACGGGAGAAACTCCACGCTGCAATTTTACGCATTGTGAATCGTTGGGACGGGAGATCTCAGATTATACCGGACGACTCAATATCTGCCGACACACGCGACCAACACGACGGCGTCTCGTCCCGCTCGGGACAAAGAGAGGAACGTATTCAACCCCACGACGAGAAGTTACCATTTGCATTTCCGCTGCAAGCGCGGTGCCACGCGCCGCTCGCGTACCCCTCGACGTGCCCGAGCGAAGCACGCGAGCGGCGAGGAGAGAAGCGGAGAGAGAGAGAGTTTCCTCCGCCGTGTACTTTGCATAATTTTACGAATCGCGCGTATAATCGTTCCGCCGTCGTGCCGGTGCTACAGAAACGTGCCGACGCCGGTGTTTCGTGTACGGCGAGCGATCCCGCGAGTCGATATTAGCATAAGATTCGACGGAGTGACGCACGCCGCGTGTGTCCTCCGTCAAGCGACACGTGGTCCCGCGCCACGAGACGCTAACGGAAGGGTTGAGATCCGGTGAATTTGTATAAGAGAGAGGGCCCCTTCCCCCGCGTAGCGCCGAAACTCTGGGATCATGGAACTCGAGTGAATGTTTAGACATAGGTGTATATACGGAAGTGTCGATGTGACACGTGCCGCGACACGACGGTACGTTTGCTCGCTCCGCTCGCCGTGTATACTCAGCATTAGCATGGGATTTCAATGCCCCGACGGCGTATAGATTTTCTTGCTTTTATTCTTCGGAGCGCTTTCGGACGTCATGTATATAACTATGGAATGTATAAGAGATTCGGTCTCCCGAGCTCTTCATGTGGAGAGAACTTCTATACTAGGACTGTGGCTTTCATAAATAATGGGAAATAAAAATCAACTCGAGGAAGCTCCCTCTTTCTTTGCTCCTCTCGACATTCCGTACATTACTAGATGAATTCTTGTGTCATATATCGAGATTCGTTTACGCTATAGATAAATATTTAAGAATGTCTAAATCTTCTTTATTTTAAACAAGTAAAATAGTAAATATGTAAAATCCTACACGTGTCTTTTCTCACATTTAACAATGACTTTATGAGGGATCTTAAGAGAGATCAAACTGCACGCAGAGTATTCGTTTATGACGCAATCCGGTTTAAAAGCACCGACAGCACTCCATCACCAGAAAATCAATTTTCTCAACGAATATCGTCGTCTATTGTTCTTTTTTTTTTCACATGTCTCGTCCTATTCAAGACAGCGATCGCATGGTTTAGGAAATTTTATCGAAGCAGTCGCAGTGACGCCGATGGTGGACTGTCGATGAACGACCATGACCACGCGGTACAATGGTTACAGCACTCCATCACCAGAAAATCAATTTTCTCAACGAATATCGTCGTCTATTGTTCTTTTTTTTCACATGTCTCGTCCTATTCAAGACAGCGACGCATGGTTTAGGAAATTTTATCGAAGCAGTCGCAGTGACGCCGATGGTGGACTGTCGATGAACGACCATGACCACGCGGTACAATGGTTCATATGATGCTTCGTCTCTTCGCTCGGTGTCGCATATATCTACGTCGCTTTTGTTGCGCCTAAGATGCTTCGAAAAAGCACCGTAACTAATTAATACCCAAGCTTTTTGCCGAAGAAGCACAGACGCGCGTTTCAAATTTGCGACCAATCGCGATGTTATCCCCGATCATTTTAACAATCTCCTTATCTCTTATATATCTCGAAATATCTCTTCGATATTCACTCTTTAATATAATTATGTAATGTGAAGAAGATTTATTCTCTTTTATTTTAATTGTAAGATTAAATCTCTATAAATTATTTAATGATTCTTCAATTTGCATTTCTAGAAATATATTTTGTGTGAATTTTTGTGTCGAGAAATTTCGAGAAATTATAAATATCTGAATTATTTTAATGAAATTTATGTTGGTAGCTTAGTAATAAATTATTAAAGAATCGTGTCGAGATCAATATTTATAATGCATATCATAAATGTATGGATTCAAACGCACATCTACAGACAAACCAAAATATTTTAAACTAAATCCATAAAAGTTCTGAAAACAACTAAAATTTTAATAATTCTCTCTAAATGTTGAAATTCGTTTTTACAACATTTTATACTTATAAAAAAATCCTGTGAAAATTAAGAAGAGTAGATTTAATTATATCTCATAAATAATAAAAAAAATTTTTTATTAAAAATTAAAATTATAATTGTGAGGAACAATCGAAACGTGGTAAGTGACGAGCACGAGTTTGAAGCGAACATGTCACGTCACAGTGTGTTTCCTTGTCACTTCTAATTTACTAGGCGGATGCGAGTTAGTCTCCCATTTTGCAACTACTTTGACTTATGATTTCGTCATATGATCGAAGTTATATACTTGGTTAGTAACTAAAATGCCATGTATGTCGATCAGATCGAAATCCTAAAAGCCAATATCGTAACAAATTACAAATTACATCGTGCATTAATTCGCCAAGTGAATGTAGCATCGCATTTGTGTATTATAATACATATACAATAATTATGTGTATATTAATATCATATATATTGATACAATTTATTCTGATTGTGATGAAATGTTTCCACCGAGCGTCTTCAAGGAATATACTTCACTTTTACTTATGGCATGCACATCATTTTTTTACTGGATTTTTTACGGGATGTAAAGATAAAAATTTATCTCAAAATCTCGCGCGCGAGTCAAACTCATAATCGTGTCATTTATTTCGATTTCGTATTTAGTTGAATGATAAAAATTCGAAACAATCGCGACTTACCAAAACGTTTCTGATGGCTCCTTGATGGCAGAAATTGGAGAAGGATATTTGGGATGGGATACAAAAATTGAAACAAGAAAAAACAAAAAAGTAATGTCGTGGTGTAGTACAATTTTATTATTTTAGACTAGAACGGAAAAATGATATAATATTAATAACATAAAGTATAATAATCATAATTAATAGTATATTAATTATCATCATTTTATGTTTAATTATATAATAATATTAATTATTATATTCTCTTGACTAATTACACAAAATAATATACTATTATTATTATATAATTAATCAATAATAATGACAATAATTAAACGTTAAATTAATAATAATAATAATAATAATAATAATAATAATAATAATAATAATAAGCTCTATCTG
>NW_021849984.1:390523-405826 GCF_003651465.1 Formica exsecta
TAATAATAATAATAATAATAAACTATATTGTATATACATAAGAAAAAGTGGTAGGAAAATAGTGTAGCGATCGACATACATAACATTATGTGTCCGTATATGAATGTACTTATGTGTAAGTAATATAAATGAGTGTATATCTTATATGTATGAAGAAAAGAAAGCGAAAAAAGCGAAGCCACACCCTCGTCAGCCACGGAGATACGAGTGTAAAATAAAATTAATTGGAAAAAGAGGGAGAGAGAGAGAGAGAGAGAGAGAAAAAAAAATAAACGGACGCACATCGCCAACTATTCAAGGTTACTGCCATTGCATCAATCAATCAATGTTGCGTTAATGTCGTTGCCCATTCCGAGTCCATTTTTTGAAAATGAATTGTTTGCTACTTTAGCATAAAATCGCAATAAAAATTGAAAAACTTGTTGACGATGCCATCCCTTATACTTCTCTCTGATACGTATCTATTGTACGTGTAAATAATGAGAGCCTTTACTACACACTACGTCTTTGCGGGATGTTTACATATATAATTTCTATAATATATTCGAGTCTCAAAAGTTTCTATTTTATTTTACAAAACGCTGTACGAATTTCACAAGAAGAACAAAATAATAATAACTATCCAACAAAAAGAACGAATCTAACATTTTACGATATTCTATAATATTCAGCTCTAGAAAAATGTTTCTAATTAATTATCATAATTCGCGATTATACCAGTGAAAGCATCACTGATTAAGTTAGGTAAATATGTATACGTATTCAGTACACATACGGTCTCTATGTCTAGTTTCGAGTAGCTAAGCACCGAGAAGCCATCACCGCTTGAAAATACTATATCTTATCTTTGCAGTGAAAATGATCAAAATGATTCTATTTTCTTTCATTTCTCACGTTGTTGCATTTAATACATATCGTTAAGATTGTTTTACTTCATTCATTATTAATCCTCATCTTGAAATACAATGATTTAATACAATTAAACCAAGTTTTTTATACCGTGTTTTTTGTTATGATTCGTCGTCCAATATGTGTAAGCACGTTTCATGGATCTTGCGGAATCATTTGCTCTGTTATCTCAGTATCACGCAACAGACGTGCATTTCTCACACACACATTCGTTTCAACGAAATAAAGATATATGCGATATATATATATATTATATACCGGCAGCGGTGATGGTGACACGCAATAATTAATATAACGTTTCCGATTCCTAACCAGTTGGACACGTGGGCAGACGAGAGCGTGACCACATCACAAAAAAAAGTTTCATAAATAATTAATATAAAAAAAATAATATACCTGTGTGTGATATAGCTGTATATTTATAGCTGCGTACAGTTTTCAATGTCGTGTATGACGTCGTCGTTAATAGCAAATAAGGCATTACTGCGCTGAGACGCTGCGTGTAAGCTAAGATGTAGAATTGGTTATCATGGAGAGTTTACGTGTGTACTTAAATAAAGATCAATCGCGAGAGAGAGCCCTCGCTCTCTCGGATCCCGATTCGGGATAAGAGCGAGAATTTGCGAAATATTTACAGTAAACGTAGAATGCGTAGCGCGAAAAAAAAATTAATAAAGGACGTGAAGATGTTGGAATGGTTTCGCAAATAAGGACGACGATAACGACGACAGTATAACGGAACGATGTCAATCGAAAGAAAGCTTCATATAATAATCGATTAAATAAAAGACATAACGGCGCTTTTAAGAGATATAACAGATAATATAAAATATAATAGAATTGTCATAATGTGAATCTCTCTTCAACTATACAGCAATTTACAGGAGATTAAATTCGGATCTCTGTTATTCAATAGAGATCATTATAAATCATTTAAACAAAAAAAATTTATTCTTGTATCGTGTTATACGCGCATATTTTTCTTGCATATTTCTTCTCAAAAACCCACCCCATTCTTTCTCTGACTCAGTCATTCTCTTTATGCAATTTCGCGAAATCTCATTCGTTCTTATGCTATTATATTTCATATATTCTTATGCTAATAGTTATCTGATGATAACTGTAAGGAACTTTTAGTATTGCCTAGCTCTAGATATATTATATTCGCTATATATGTATATATATATATGTATATATAGGGTATGTACATGTGTGTGTATATATATATATAGAAGTATATCTTCCCAAATTTAACTATTTTAATCCTCACTATTTTAATACGTCACTATTCAAATAGGCCCTTTAGAGTATCACACAGGCCCGATTTTACAAATACGTACATCATTATCAACAATATCATCGCAATATATACATAGACTACATAATATGTCAGAAATACAGACATATTTATAAACGACTTAACGCTCGCGAATTCGAAATTTCGTAACGTAATTTCAATTTTAACGCGAACGCCCAAAGATCCACACTCATCGATAAAATTTATAAAAAAAATCACCCCAAAAGTCGAAACAAAAATCTTTCACGCGATTGACAATTAAAATTGAGTAAATCCACAATTGCATTGAAAATTGCGATATATGTATTCATATGTGTATGCATACAAATAGCTGTTCGTTAAATTAGTACGAATTTCGAACCGGCGTCGTTTAGTCGTCTAAGAGGTCAGCTAGACACTCACCGGTAGTGGTGCTAGCTGCGCTGGCCGTAGCACCGGCGGGATGCTGCTGCTGCTGCTGCGACTGGAACATTGCCGTAGGGTGGAGGAACACGGATCCGTACATCATATTTTCGTCCGACTGCTGCTGTTGGTTGATTTGCTGACTGGTAGTGGCGACTACCGGCGAATTGCTGATACCAGGACCGCCGCCGCCACCGCCACCTAGCACGATCGGTGCTCCGGGAGTTGGCGGCACCAGACTGCCCTCTTCGACAGCGACGCGTACCGATTCGATGTGCCGCCGCGAGAAGACATGCTCCTGCAGCGGGGTCTTGGCCGAGTAGCGCACAGAACACAGTCTACATTCGTCTGGTCCGGTCGGTCCGCGATGCGGTTGAACGGCTGAGCTCTCGGCCGGCAGACCCGCCGCTAGCCTGGCTTTTTTCTCCTTGGCACGGGCATTCTGGAACCACACCTGCAACTCGTTTCCATTAGTCTCCGTAAACTCGGATCGAGATTAGACACGCGCGCGCGTCCAAACAACAGCTTCCTCGTAGGGTTATTAACGATTTATTACGAGCTCGGAGCCGGGCTCGCACGAGGACCATCGATGCTCACCTGGACCACCCGCTTCGGCAAGCCGATCTCGCGGCCGAGCATTTCACATTCTGCCATCGTCGGTGTCTTGTAATCCGAGAATAGCGACTTCATCACTTTCACCTGGGTGCCTGACATCTGCGTACGGTACCGCTTGCCGCCGGATTGACCAGTGGTGTTCCCGCCGCTGGACTGTGCATTGGTCACCGGCGGCCCAGAGGTATTCCCGGTGCCTCCGCTAGCGGGTCCTTGCCTCGAGCTCTGAGTACTCGAAGCCGGACTCGCCGGCCCGCTTTCATCGTCTAGGAATTCCGTGGTTTCGCTCATGCTGTCATCGTCGCAGATGCTGCGCTCGGATAAATCAGTCAGAGGTCCGCAATCGCTGCCACCGCGGAAGTGAGCGCCATGTTGCTCTTCGAGAAGGCTACTTAGACCGCCCAGAGTCAGTTTCATGGGTCGGCTGAGATCGACTGGTTTGCTAAGATCCAACGGTGACTCGGTATTGTGACCGATTTGATGATTCGCTATTTCTTGCTTTCCATTACTGGCGTGCGCCAGCTCGCTAAAGTATCGCTTCATTTCCTCATAATAAGAGGTTTTCAAAGACTTTAAAGATGCCTCCATGTCACTATTGATCGGCGGAAACAGCGGTGGCATCATATGAGGAGTGCTAGAATTTGAAGGAGCGGATTCCATCGAGAGCTCCTCATCCGGGATATTGTCAATGTTTACTTCACCACGTGCTACCTGATCCGCGTGTTTACTGCTGAGATGAGATTCCAGGGCGGACTTTACTTTAAATAGCGCCGGACAGAACGGACAGCGCTTGTTGATCACTTGGCTGTGGGCGCGGAATTGACCCTTACGTTCGCGAGCGCGTGTATTTTGGAACCACACTTGCACTACGCGTTTCTTCAAACCGACCTCGCGGGCGATCGTCTCCAGCATCTTCCTCGATGGATTAGACTCGATCTGGTACTTCTGATAGAGATAGTCCAGTTGTTCCGGGAGTATCGTAGTTCGCAAACGTTTGTCCTTCGGTTGCTCGTTGTGTTCCGAGTTTAAACGGTTGTCGCTGCCCGTTCCCTCCTCGGAGTCTTCGTATTTTCTTTTTTGCATCATGGCGATGAGCGGATGCGGAGTGTCTGTTGTAACTCCGGAGGTAGCGTTAAGTGCTTGCTGCTGCAGAATTCCGAAAGGTGTATCAGGTGGGTAGGTTGGCGGAAACAGAGACGGGTTCATGATATGTACTAGCTGATGTTCGCGCCAAAGCTCGAATCGTCCGAACACCAAATTGCATTTCTCGCACTGATAGCTACTTTCCTTTGATTCCGTTTGTGATTGCTGTTGTTGCGATTGCTGCTGTTGCGACTGCTGCTGAGACTGTTGATGCGTTTGAGATAGTGTCTGCTGCTGATGTTGATGAGGAGGCGTGGCGGTGTTCAATGGTTGTTGTAATTGTTCGGCGAGCGCAGGGGCGGCCGACGGATTGTTAGCTACCGTGTTATTTGTTGTTGTAGTAGAACTGCTGTTACTGTCTTCGGAACTCAGAACTGCGGCAACCTGAGCCGCCGCAGCCTGGGCTTGCGCGCTCCTCTTGGCGTCTTCCTCTTTGAAGCAGTGCGTCTTTTGATGGCGTATAAGTTCGTAATATCGTTGAAATACTAGCAGGCATTTTTTGCACTGATAATTTAATCCTGGTGTTCTCTGAAATCTACCGGAACCATCATCGTTCTCGCGTCCACCCGCTGTCACGGGCTCGGCGGCAGGTTGGTTCTCATACACTTTACGTGCCTTTTGCCTAGCATTTTGAAACCACACCACAATCACGCGCGGACTCAAACCAAGAAGCTTGCTGAGGTACTCTAAATCATCGTCTTTCGGATACGCGTTGTTCTCAAAAAATTCTTGAAGAACTTTTATTTGATAATCGGTGAATCTCGTTCGATTGGCGCGTTTTCCGGAACTGCCGCCGGAAGCGTTGCTGCCATTACTATTGCCGCCGAAAGAATAATCCGTCGGTCCGCGGCCCGGGCTAAGAGATCTCTGCGGTGTAAGTGCCATGGCAGCGATCGCGTTCGACACTACGTTACCTGTTCCCGGAGTAGGATTGGCAAAATTTTGGGGCGCCAGTTTCGGCGGTAACATTGGAGTACTCGGGGCGTTTGTAGTCGATGGGGGATGAGACGAAATGTCATGATGGATGCCCGAGAATACAGAACTCATACTGAGCGCAGGTGAATGCGGTCGTGATTGTTGGCCACCCGAGCTACCGGGTGAATGATGTTGCTGCTCTTCTTGATGTTGTTGACTTTGCTGTTGTTGTTGACACTGTGATTGCTCCGGCGCCTCCTGTTTAATCTCGGTAAGTTGCGATGTGCTTGCATTTTGTATAGATGGTGGAGGCGTGACTTGCTTATTTGGACTTTTATCGTCGCAAGAACTGCCAGATACGCTGGAATTTAATGGGGTCACTTTCGCTTCACCTGTCTTTTCGTATTCCTCGAGATTCAAAGTGGTACTTGGCGGATTATTGAAATTGTAAGGACTATCCTTGTTACGTTGCCGCTCTTTAAATAACGTATTTCGGAACCAATGTTTTATAACTTTAGGCGGCAAACCGCTTTGGGCGGCCATTTCCAAAATTTGTTCCTCACCAGGAGAATTATTAATATCAAAGTGGCCGCGTAGTATCTTTAGCTGTTCATCTGTGATACGCGTACGCGCTCGTTTCTGTGATGCAGCTGCGTTCGCCTGAAAGGTCAAAAAAATCGCTCGTACTTTCCGTCCGCTTTCTAATATTTGACATATGTAATTGATATTCGACAATTATGCAATGCAGAAGATAATTAAATATAGATTGATGGATAGATTAATACGAAAAATATCTTTTTCGAACAACATTTCACTTTTGCATATAAATTTAAACATTCTTTTAAATCTGTCTTATCCTCCTGGCATAACTATATCTTTATTTCTAACTATATTATTTACTACTGTTCGACACTATTGTAATATTATTTATTATCAAAAAATGGTTTGCGTCAATAAATAAATAAATGAATAAATATAAAATAAATAAATATTACAACACATAGTATATATCTCTCATGCTACTTACCGCTGCTGCCGCCTGTTGTTGCTGAAGAGCAAGATGCTGTTTAGCAAGAAGATCCGCTTGATTAATTGGTGGATATCCGGCGGCGGCACCATCATACGGTGGTGGTGGTAACATCATTGGCACTAAAGGCGGCTGTAAGTTCATAGCTGCCAAAGCAGGTACAGCGTTCAATGAGAATGGTAATCCCATCATTCCCATCATCAATCCCGGATATTGTTGCAGATGTTGCTGTAGTTGCGATGCCGCCATTGCGTTCAAAGCAGCTTGCATTTCGGACATTTGTTGAGCAAATGTAAGTTGTGAATGTTGCTGTAGCTGTTGTTGTTGCTGCTGCTGCTGTGACTGCTGCTGTTGTGAAATGTGATGCGAATTGGTAGGCAGTACAGTCGGCGTCGTAGAGTCTGTACTTGAAACGGGAGTGTTACTCAATGCCGGAGTAGTAGCTGGAGTAGTTGATGTGGCTTCTGGTGTTCGGCTGATACGTTCCTTGCATTCAGTGTTTTCTTCCTTTTCTTTTTCGCGTGATTCTTTATCGGAGCTAAGATCTTGTGGTTGTCCAGCAGCAGGCGTGGAGCTCCTCGGCGCCGTAGTAGTTGATGAGGATGTCGCGACGGTCACCACCACGCTTTTCTTCTCGTACTCGCATTTGAACTGCTGCGCATATTTTTCGAGGAATTCGCGCGGTACAAGATCGCGATGGACCTCTTCACAGTGAGCCTTCAGAACCCAAACACTGCTAAATTCTTTGTTACAGTGCTGGCAAGTGCTGCGTGTAAGCTCGGGTATCACGTCATCATCAATGTGAGTCTCCTCAGCTTCTTCCTCTTTCTCTTGCGCGGCTTGAGCAGCGAGAGCTTGCTTCTGCTGTTCCTGCTTTTGTTGTTCCTGCTGCGCTTGAAGAGCGGCGGCCGCTTCCTCCTCTTTACGCTGCCGTCTTTGATGATTCTCATTGAACTGCATGACGAGATCAAAACCGAAGCTTTCCAAAAGATGTTTGTACATTTGCGAGGTCTTATGTCGAGGTTGGGATAGAATGTCCTGCGACGAATGTTGCGTGGCTTGTTGCATGTGTTGCTGCGGTCCTGGCGTCGTGGATGTAGGAGGTGGTGTCTTAGCCGGAGTGGATGAGGTTAATTGCTGCGAAGCAGCTAATTGTTGAAACAATGCCAGTGGATTACTAAAAATGCAGTATAGTTGCTGATGTGTTGCTAATTGTTCCTGATTGACGAACAGAGCACTGCAGCGTGAACAACAAAGCATCCCGCTTGCATTACTAGTGTTACTATTAACGGGTGAACTGGTTGGGCTTATCGGCGATGGTTGCTCAATTAGTGGCCGAGCGAGATCTACCTGACCGCTAGCTGCAAGATCCTGCAGTTTACTGGTACGCGTTTGATGAAGGACACTCCTCATGTGAATATCCAGGGTGCTTCCCTGGGTATATGCGACTTTGCAGATGTTGCATTTGTAAGGTTTCTTGTCTTGATCTTGTTGGGAATCGGGCGATTCGGTCGGACTGGCCGGAGGTACTACCGAAATCAATGTATTGTTGTTACCTTGCTCCTGTGCCATCGCTCGCTTTAGTTTGTGTAAGTGGCTGACGCTGTTGTAATGCACGAGAAGTATGTTCTTCTGTGTGAAACTCTCCTTGCAAACATCGCACTTGTACGGTCTGTTAGGATCCAGATACTTTTCCATTGGATAAGACATCTTTTCACCTTTGCGATGCAACAAAGTCTTGTTGTGACCAGTGAGATAGCTCTGACGCGTAAAGGCCACTTTGCACCGGTGACACTTGAATTTTCGATTAGGATCGTGATAAGAATCTTCAGCAATTGTTTGGCTATTTAAATAATCCTCTAGTAGACGTTGCTCTTTCTGCAACGGAGACGAATCACTAGCATCACTTTCTTCTTCGTCACCTCTACCGGCATCATCTTCCACATTCTGCTCGCCAATCAAGCCGCTTTGCCTCTTCAATGTTTCTTCCGTAAGCGCTTGAAGCAAGGGATGTGCGATTAAGCTCTGTTTGTACTGAGCTAATTCGTCTTCATGGAGATCATGGGTAGATTCCAAGTGTCTTTGAAGCGCTTGAACTGAACGAAAAGATCGTCCGCAGAAGGTGCATTTGGTTGCATCTCTGATCGCGTGGTACTGGGAGTGTTGTTGAACTTTCTCCAAAGTCTTGAAAGCGAGACTGCACTGTCCACAACGATACTTGTAAACATGTTTCTCGCTAACTGCTAAAGTGAGCATAGTAGCTGGATGATTTTCTCTGTGATGTTGCTGAAGGTCTTCGGGAGAACGGTAAGTTCGACCACACACAGTACACACAGTCCTGTTGAGTTCTTCGATGTCATCGTTGCCACTCCGTTCGCTCATGTCTTCTTCCTGATGGGGTTTCGTCGTTGTCGTGGGCGATGTTGGCGTCGTTGCAGCTGTTACAGCTGGCGTTGAAGTATTCCTCGGATTATTATTCAGCCAATGACTTTGATCCACCAGTAGTAATAGCCTCTGCAGGCCATCGGTGTTAACGGAATGAATTTGCATCACGTGTTTCTCGAGAGCAGGACGTTCCTTGAAACTATCTTGGCACAAGGGGCATAATAAGTCCGGCGTCGGCTCTTCCTTCACTGCTTCAGTTTTCTCTTCCGAATCATGAACGTGAGCCACTTGCAAATGCTGTCGTAATTCTTCCCGCGACGTCGGCTGATACGTACAGTATAGGCACGTAATTTCGTCTTGATCATTCTCCGGCTCCATTTCCGGTTCTGGATCATTATCCGGTTCTTGTTTCACTTCACTACCGCACTCACTACCTTCCTCCCGTCGTTCTGAAATCAGACAAAAAAAAATGTTTTTCGAAGATTCTTTTCGGATGCAACAACTAATTAATTATTAAGAATCTTCATATTAAAGATGATAAAAATGATTAATGTTCTGATTTAATATAAAGTAAATTAAGTCAATAACATATCACTATTGAAAAAAAATTGTAGTTTTAATCCATTTAATCTGTTTAAAGGAAAGTATAATATGGACAAAAGAGCAGAATTTTAAATTTTTTTTTAAATTTTTTAAATTATTAAAAAGATATTAGGTATATATATATATATATATATATATATATTAAAAAGATTTTTTTAAATGTTGTCTGTAAATAATGAATATCTATGTAGTTTAAAATGGAGCACTTGAAAATAATTAAAATATCAAAATTCTTTTATTTTTTATAGATTTTGATGGATTTTGTTTCAAACATTTTTTATTGTTGTCTCTTTCTTAATTTTATCAAGATTTGACCTTTTCTTTTTTTCTTTATTTTAGAGCATATAAAAAAATGTTACATGTGAGAATAGGATTTAAAATCTTCAGACGTATATAAAATTTCTAAGGAATATAGATAGCGGAAATTCTTAAGTAAAATTGTATAAATTAAATTATTATACACACAATTTTTCTTTAAATTGACATTGATATTTATTGATTGGTATTTCTGATTTTATAACCGAAACGTCTTGATGCGAAATTAATACAAAATGGAAGTTCCAATGTTAAGCAGAAAAAAAAGAAAGTTTTTTACGATCCATTTATTATAGTATCTTTATGAATGTCCGAGTGCGTCTTGAAATTACGAAACTTGTTTTTTGCGATTGATATTTATTCATCACAAAATATTTTAAATCGTATTTCTCGGCGCCGTAGTAAACGGTTAATTAAAAACGCAAATGGTGTATAATCACTTATATGTGCAAAGAATGACAAGAAAAGCACTTATGATTATTTATAAAATTTCTACCTACCGTAGAACATTTCACAATTACAATTTCCTTCTAATTATCATATATATTGTTATAGTAAGATTATTTACGTTTCGATTTCGCCGACATTTGCTACAATAAATCGGTTGTTTCATTCGGTCGGCGCAATATTAAACTTCGGCAATAAGTATTCAGACGCGCGCAGGAAACAGCCATCTATTTCGCAGCGATTCATTCCCCGAGACATTAGTTTGAAACGCCACAGGAGAAAGTAAATTATAGATACTACCGGCTAAACTATGGCACACACAGTGCTACGCAACGTAAAGTTCGCGTTTAGTGTCACGTACGCACCGGCTATATGTCGGATATTCTCTCTATCGGCTCTATTAAATTGATTAGACTTACCCGAGAACCGCGCTTGCGATTTTTCCTCCCGCGGTCCATCCGGTGACCGATCCGCGAAAGAATTACCGGTGCAATTATATATATTCTGCCGGTCGTTTCGGTGCGCGAACGGAAGGATTTACGCAAGCAAAACGCGCACGCATGTACGTATGTACATATCGCCGTCATCGCGGAGAGAAAGTTTTCCGGCCGTGTCGAAAAGAGGAAGACGACGAGGAACCAACGGTCGGTCCTTTGCACGCGTCGCAGATGCTCTCGCGCCGGTTTTACAACAGTAATAAGTCAAATTACAGATTGGCCGCATCGACACACATCGAATTGATATGGCGGTTTTCTACGAAAGAGAAGAGAAAAAAAAGAAAGGAACGATAAAAAAAAGACGAAAAAGAAACACCGTCTGTATCGTGCGGCATTGTCCGAAAATTTGCACGATACGACCGTCAGTTGCGATGTCTTGCAAAGCGCGCGGAGCAACTGTGTGCTTGCTGGTTTCTCATTTCTCCATATATATTTATATAAATACAGTCCCTACCAATATATATTACATAATAACACGCAGCATTGTGCACGCCGGTAGTGACGGCACACGCCATGGCCATATGCCATACAAAATTACCATCATTGCCGACTAATTGTGAGATAACAAAATAATGAGACCACTGAATTCATTAAGGGTGTAGTTGCAGGTGTAGTTTTCTTTGCTCGCACAAACTAATGTAGGGTGCAAGCCAACATAAAAGAAATTTGCCATAAAAGAAATTATATCTAGCATGAACCTACCTCTCTCTTGTTTCGTATATGTAATTTTTATAATGTATGCTGACATTTTTTTAAATACTGTTCTCAAGTATATCTAATATAAAAAAATTTACAACCAATATATGATCTATCAATTAATTATAAAGCCTGTTAAAAACATAAAATAAACAAGTTATAACGAATAAATAATTTTAAAAAATTATCTCATGTGTTGATTGATCAAAAAATACAAAAATGCTCTTTTAGTATCGACACACAGCTGTCTTTATAAAAAAAAAGTGTTTAAAGGAATTTAGTTTTTGAGAAAGCAAAGAATACAACATAAATGTGTGATCATAATCCATTACTTTATCAAAAAACCAAATTAATTGAATATTCCATTTTTATGTAAATTTCTTAAAATATGAGCTTTTAGCGTACTTTGCCATTCTTAATTGATTACTCTTCGTAATTTTGCTATATAATAAATGTCAACATCATTTCATGTAAAATGTAAAGCAATTTTTTCTATACATATATTAAAAATATGATATTCTTAACATGAAAAAAGTTGATTTTGAATATTAATGATATAATTATATAAACGATAATATTTTATGACGGATATATATAATATTTGTCGTATTTATTTATTATTAGATTTGTTGTAACTCACCATTGTTGGTGCTTGTAGCGTTGGGTGTCGTTGGCGTGGTCGGGCTCGGTTGTTGCGTGGGCGGCACATCGGGATCGCTCACTACCTGAAACACGTCGCTGATATCCGTGTGCGGAGTCTCGTTTCCTTGGAGGCTGCTTCTCCTGTGAAGCTGATGTAACTGCTCCATTTGAAAATGTCGCATAGATTTCACGTGTTGTAGGAGCGGCAATCGGTGCTTGGCACTGAATACGCACAGAGCGCAGTGATACAATTTCCCAGGAGTTTGGATATTGCTGCTCGCCTCAATAAGATGACGGAGCAGAAGCGCCGCGGCTTCGTGCCTGGGCGAGGCGGCGTGCAAAGCCAATTTATGGGCGCTGTTAGTGTAGTAATCACACGCGTGACAGCGCAATTGTGCAGCGCTCGTGGGTGACGCCAAGTACTTGAGTTTCCATTCGTTACGTGGACCACCCTCCTTCACGTGGTTCACGTGCTGCAGCCGCTGCAGATGCTTGTCAGTCTTACAATGCAGCTGGAAATTCGCTTTCAGATTGGTTTTATAGGAACAGAGCTTGCAAATGAAATGTGCGTTTAACACCGTAAGTATCTCGCCTTCGCGGGTCCTCGTTCTATCGACGGCCAAATGATGGCCCAGAGCCTCGAGTGAATCCGTCGCGAAGTTGTTGCAGACACAGCAGTGATAAAGATGGGTGGGATCTTGGTCCGCGGGTTCTGGCGGCGGCTCCATGCTGTCCGGCGAAAGCCCAACATCGCCGCCAAGATTAGTCATGGCAGCCATGTTCGCCATGATGTCAGGCGGGAGCTGTTGTGGCAGTGGACCGCCGGTCATCATTTGTATCAGAAGCGCTTGATTGTAAGCCATATCAGCCAATGCCGCCTCCGCGTGTTGCGGAGGTTTGTCCAGACCGCCTAAGTGGAGCAATTGTTCGAGCTGTTGTTGTTGCGCCTGCTGATGATGCTGCTGCGCTTGATGATGGTGAGACAACACGGACAATGTTTGCATGTGCTTGATATTCTGATGCAGAACGAGCGAGTTGTGTGTGTGTTTCTCGCTCGTCATATGTATTCTCAGATTCCGCGCGACATTCGTCTCGTAGTTGCATACGTCGCAGCGAAACGAATGCTTCGGTTTACTCTGATTACTACTCTGAGCGGTCAGATGTGGATTGTGATTTTGCTGATGGTGAGGACTCCGTGTCGGCATTGGCGCTTCCTGAGACGAGGAGGGGTTGCTGGTACCGGAACCACCCCCGCTACCTTGCTGCAATTCTTGCATGTTGTTCAGATGTTTGTCACTCTGCATATGTATACTGAGATTGCCTTTCGTCGTGGTAGAATAATTGCATACTTCGCATCTGTATGGCTTGTAGCCGCAAGTGTAAGTTTCGCCACGCGCTAACCTAGGATGCGGCTGACCAGCGATGCAATAGATGCAAGATGTCTCGTTTTCCGGATGTTTCTCCTTCATGTGTATCTCAAGGGTCTCCTGGTACTTGTAGTGCCAGTTACATTTAGGACATTTCAGAGTTTTGCAAGAGTTTCGGCTGTGGATGCCAACGAGCGGTCCACCGGCACCGGCGAGTCGACTGGTAGCTAATATCAATTCACACCTACCGCACTCTACTCCGCTCGGTCTGCCTTGCATATGATCCGAACACACACCTATCGTGGTACCGCCACTGTAACTCGGTGGGTTTTGTGGATGAGTAAGCGCGTATGAAGATGGAGATCCTTTAACTGACGAAGCCGACGGTGGTGGTGAGCTGTAATGCATGACATCGGGAGCCTTGGCCCAGGATACGGCACTGACCTGCGCGCCGGTCCACTGATGTTGTTGATGATTGTATGTGAGAGGATGATTCGAATGTGACGTCGGCGTTGTGGGAGTGCTCGGCGAGGGTCGCTGTTGCGTTTGTTGCGATTGCTGTTGTTGAGGACTACTAGGTACGCCAGGTGTACTCGCCGGTGTGTTCGTTGTCGTTGTCTCGTGTTCGTTAGACTCATTACGCTGATGCTGTTGACCTTGTATTTGCGCGGGTAACGCCTGAGTGCAAGCCAAATTCGTGACAGGCTCCAGGAAACTAACAAGTGGCTGCTTTCCTCTACCCACAGCCTGAATGATAGCCGACGCTGTCGATTGTGAAAGTATCTGTCGTTCGTCCTCCATTAAAGTAAGTTGATGCTCGCCCTGAGCGTGCGCGACAAAACTTTTCGCGTATCCAAAACTGAGCTTGCATATGAAACACATTAAGATAGGTTTGATGGGCACTGATGCAGGTGATGGTGGCGCCGTAAACTTCGGAGCGGGCTGTTGTTTACTACCCTCTGCGCTCCTGTAACTGATCACCCGGTAACTGTGCATTACGGGAAGATCGGGATTGTGCTGTTGGGCCGTCGAGCGTTGTTGCTGCTGTTGCTGCTGCTGCTGATAGGCCTGATGCGCATACAACCGCGATACGTAGTACGCGTTCGCGATTTGCGGGAAAACTAAAGAGTGAGGAACCGATACACCGCGCCCGTCCACGATACAACCATCAGGTAGAGAGTCGTCTTCACTGAGCTCGCTCTCGCCCTCGAAGATGTAGGCCGACCCATCCGGATTGTAGATGATCTTACCGTCGAATTTTTCCACATCGCCGCCCGTCGGACTCGGACTCGGACTAGGGCCTTGCTGTTGCTGCTGACCCTGCGATTGCATCGTCATAGTAGTGGTCGTAGTGGTGGTGGTGGTGTCCGCGATAGGTGTAGGTGTCGGTATCGCGTCGCGGGTGCAGGGTTCCGTGCCCGAAGGTGGACTGGCCGTGCGGGGGTGATGGGGCTGATGTAACGCAGCCCCAGCCGCCGGGGGGGACCCACCCCCTCGGCCCCCCTCCTCCTCCGGGCTCATCTCCTGCTTCTGCTGCGCGTACGTGGAATTTTGAAAGGGCCCGCCGTGTTGCTGTTGTCGCTGTTGCTGCTGCTGATGATGGACCGCCACCAGCTGCTGAAAGAACTGATGCTCGATCGCGCTCGGCGTGTGCTGCTGTATATGCGACGGAGGAATATTGTGGTGCTGAAGGTGGTACGGGGGATGAGGCTCACTGGAGGGCATCACCCCAGACGTGAGGCGGGCGCCAGCCTCACATCACCTACGGTGCCTGCGCCTGCGTTCTCCGGACTTCCTCTTCTTCTTCTTCCGCGCGGACTCGCCCGCTTTCTCGTCGACTGCCTCCCCGTCTTATTCTTCCTTTCGCCACCGAGAGAGGGTTCACTAGCTACCCCGACGTAAGCCCAGGTCGTACCTGCAAACAAATAAAGATCAAACATTAAGATTGATATGCATGTTTAACGTTAATATTTTTTGTAAATATATATTTTTTATTTTTATTTGTGTATAAATAAATTATATATATTTGATTTTTTTATATTATAT
>NW_021849984.1:406715-412450 GCF_003651465.1 Formica exsecta
TATATATATATAATATATAGCTTTAAAAAATTAAAAATCTTGTACGGACTTTAAAGATACTCCAAATTGTATCCGTCAGATGAGACTAGTTAGCTCGCTTGTGAGAGAATGACTTCGCAAACGGTATATTTAGGAATCCTCTAGTCGGTTAAACCGGTCAAACAGAGTTGGCATTTCCGAGGATAGCCGAAAGATAGCGAAATACGCAGAACTGCAGCAAGCTGCGTGTGCAGAGGATCGCCCGGAGAAGACGGCGGGTAAGATACACAAAGCCGCGGAGAACCGCCGCGGTAACACAACGGCTCGTTGTATTCGGATTACCTGAGTGAACCCAGCTGTGTTTGCGATCGATCGGCCGAGAGCTTATCTATCGACGGAATATCAATGTTTCCGCTCGGGCAATGTGAGAACGAAAGACGAAATGAGCGCAGCGAATTCAATGGCGAACTCGTCGCAATGAATGCTCGTCTGTATACGGGCGGATTGAAGATTCTTCGTCGCGTCTCTTTTATATACATATGTCTTTCCCTCCCCTTTGTCAACATAGATATATTTTCGTCATATACTATGCTATGAAACAGAGCATTGTTCGCGTTTACAAATAGTAATATCTTATTCTGTATTAACTTCCTCTTATAAGTTTATTTTCAACTTTTTCGAGCTATTGAATTTCAAGCCAAGCTTCTCACATTTTTTCATATAAATTATTTTGCTCCGTGGATTTAAAAAAAGAATCAGATATTAAATCTGTTAAAAATCGTAAGAGTAAAAATTTCAAATCATACGACGTATATATTTCTATTGAAATACGTGAAACGAGTTAAAAAAACTCGATGTAAAGTTAATATTCTTATTTCGTTGAGATCGTCTGATTTCAAATTGGACAGATTGAATTGTAAACTGCAATTGTACACACATTTCACAATCCTACGTTAGGAAGAGTGCTGCGCGAAAAAGATTAAACGCATTTTGCGCGTCTCCTAAAACGAGGTACGCCGGTCACTTTGATTACCGCGGGAAGGCGGGAGAAGAGCCGGAGGATATCACGCTCACGGGAGCATAATCCATGTTTCCACTGAAACGTGCGCGATGTGATGCGAATTCCTGCCGGGAGCGAGAGAGAAATGGGCGGAGGAGGAAGGGGGTACAAGAGGCGCACAGGACTCTAATAATCTAATCCCAATTACGCGGAATCGCGGTCTCGAATCAACGTCGTGAGGGGGAGCAGGGGAGAAGGAGGAGAAGAGGTAGAGGCCGGCCGCAAGCATTCACGGAATCTAACGGATTAAAGATGAGCCGAGTGGGTGTATACGGACCCTTATGCGCTGGCTCGCGTGCATGCGTGTGTTACGGGGGTGTGGAACGGCGTGACGATCCTCAAGCGAGTATCTCATATCTCGCGCGGAAGAGAAGAGCTCAGGAGAACGATCCCTCTCCCTCTCGTTCGCCCTCCTCCGCTCACCCGCGGGCGGTATCGCCGGACATTATGGTACATACGCGGCACTACATATACAAGCTCCCTCCTTCACAGCCATGCGTCCCCTCTTTTTCCTCCTCCTCCACCACCCCATCGTCCCACCGCGCCATCACCACAGTTATAATTCCGCGCGGTGCAAACTCCATAATCTAGTCACCGTATCCCCCGGCATCGTTCTTTCTCGAACGATACCGCTTTCATAATGCGTGAGGTACGCCAGCCGTGATCGTTCCCTCGGATTATCGTCGATCGATACCGCTAATCCTAGGCGAATCCTTCGTGCTTCAATCACGTGCCGCGCGCCGAGAGACGTTTCGCGATCCGATAAAACGGGTGTCTGCTCGACGGCGCTCATTAAGGCGAAATCGTACGCTTTGCGGAATATAATTGCGTAGAGTACTGGAACGCGCGGTGCTAAATAAGGCAGAGCGAAATGCATCTTTAACATACGTCCATAAATATGTACCGAGAACGTTCTATCCGAGCTTCATGTAATTCTTGATAACGACGTCGATACACGATACTCCATCGGCTAATAGTGATGTGATATAAATTATGGTATAGCAATGATATCGAAGTGCTCAAATTACTAAATTAACGAAGCATAATTTGATCCTCTTTTCCATATTGTAACGCTAGCATCAGTCTATGAGAGCAATTCACTACTACTTTTTTAACGAATATTTTCACATTTATAAATTTAATGAATCCTGTTTCTTAATGTAATAGATGCAAAAAATTCAGAAAGCAAAATAGAATGCCATTTTAGTATTTTTGTTTTGATATCTAGGATGCATGGAATCATCGTCCTTTTCCGAATTAAATCTTAAAATTAAGAATGTGGGCATTTAATACGATAATCTGATGGATTCACAGTTTGATGTCATATGTATAAACGGTAGCGATACGTTATCATATCTAGCGTGTATGAAGGGTACGAAGAGAAGAACGAGGGTAATAACGTTTGCGGTAAAAGGCGTCGGGTAACGAAAAACATCTGCCAATCTGACATCACCTGCCTCGACTCGCCTATTTCTAGTCAATTTATCACGCGTTTTGGTAACGATACGGAAGGACGGCAGAATCGACTAGCGGCGTCGACGCGTCGACGTTAAAGGCGTATGGCGTCGGACGGCTTTGTTTTCGTAGGGCCTGGCCCTAATTAAACGATACCATCTTAATTGTCTCCCGACCATCCTAACGCGGCGATTCATGGCCGTGATCGTTCCGAGGGTAGAGCGTCAAGTTTCGACTGCTTTCTTATATTGCATCGTCATAATTCTTGCTCGTATGCTTATAAACCACAAATCTGCAAAAGCTATCGTAAAAACAAATTGTTTGAGATGATCTTATCTTTTCAAGAACATTGACACGTACATGCGTGCATGAGTTTAGCTTATTTTTAAATTCTGAAATTAACTTGAATATTTTTATATTGAATATAAATTATTGTAAATTTAATAAGCAAATAGATATGCATTTCTTCGCTTCCTGTTTATTTACAATTATAAAATTATTTACACTTGTAAACTATATTCTGCGTCTCATTAATATGCAAATTAGCAGACAGGTTAAGTGTATAAAATTTGTATTTTGCTCAACATGTCTTAGTCTTTGAATCGTGACAATATCGATAATAATCGTCAAATATTTGACAAATCTTTTAAGGTAGAAAAGATATGAAGATGAATATTTTACCAAGCAAGCGGAAGTAAAGGCGTGCTAAGAACGAACGCCGATGGATCTACAAGCGTAACACACGCAGCGGACTACACCACAAAGTCCAACATAATTATAACTTTGGAGAAAGTCGAGGACGATCACAGGTGGCTGATGAGTGTTCAATAGTGGAAAAGGGAAGCGCATGACATAACGCTGCGGGATGAAAGACGATGGAGGGCACGCGGTGGGACCGGGAGAGAGGAACGAGGGGACGAGGGGGCGAGAGAGCGAGGACGATTCGGCGGAGGGAAGAGTCTCCCGATGATGGGAGTTAAACGTTCGGCGAAGGAGCGACCGCGAAGTCGACGCACCGAGCCCTTTTGTTTGTCGCGGCGTATTCGCTCGAAGGTCCCTTTGTATCCTACCGAACGGAGGGAGGCATCCGCGGTCCCCCGACGGGGCCCACATGGCGAACCAGCCGGGATGGTCGCGTTTATTCGGCACGAAATACGCAAGATGCGCGCAATTATGGTCTCTCAATTATCTCGTACGCGTCTCGTTATTTATTGAATATATCGTGCCTGTTTATTTCTCAGGCGAGCTTGCGTGTCGCGGTAAGAGAGAAACGGGTGTCCTCCGGGTGAAGGACGGAGGAGTAGGACGGCGGTTCCTTTCTGCGAATTTCGACACTTCGCTGAACGTGTGGGGATTGTACATTGTTCGGTTTAACATCCAAACCGGAAGTCGTCGGAATTCCGCGTTGCGCAAATCGCACCGCAGACTTTCGTGTGCTCCAAAAAAACACGGCGCACAATAAACAGACATATTACCAGAGACACCTCAATACGGCATACGATCCGATATCGTATTCCTCTGCATCATTAATCGATATTATGAACATTTCTTGGATATCGAAGAAATATATTTCGTCTTTCAAAGTAGAGAATATTTTATAGTGTTATTTAATATGAATGCTATTTTTATGTATATTATTTTAATTAGAATAGTGTATGTACATGTGTTTTAGATTAATTAAATAATTTCTTGCATGCGTCTACTCTAAAATATCTTGATTTTATACAAATATGTTAAAATGTGTTAATAGTGACGCAAAGAGAATTATCTAAGATTCTTTAATATTTTTTTTTTTTTAATGTGATCTTAATTTTTTTTAGAAAAAGAAGGTTTATTGACAACGTTATACGATGGATTAGATTGTATGAATCATCAAGTGCAACGCAATGCGGTTCCGCAGTATAATTAAATAGAGTTGTATTTTTCTCATTATTGTTATTACATGACCGAACGACTTTCTACTTAATATATGCGAGCTAAGAGCTTGGATAAGAATTATCCACGGATGACGATCACGTTTAGTCGACGCATACGTCGAAGCTGCGTGGAAACTCGCATGCGAGTTACAATCGTTTCACGTCTTGTATGTAAATGTCGGTATGAAATAATTATAGTTACACCCTTTGTATCGGTGTAGCTTCGATTGCGCGCGATTATTATTGTGCAAGAGAGAGGCAAGAGAAGAGGATTTCTCGAATTTATGATCATCGCGCTCGAAAGTGTCTCGTTCATCGCTCTATACTTCGCATTTATGTAAACTGCGCGTTGTATCGTTGTAACGACGAATGACAAAAAACTGTAATAAAGGATAATAGGTTTATTTACTGATCGCTCTCTTGTGTTTCGTAATAGAAATATTGACCGTTGCCGCGATAATGAGCAGTGTCTCGAGATTTATAATACGAGTGCGCGTAAACTCATTAACAATGCAAAACGCGATAGTTTCGCCTATAACACGCGATCGATAATTATCTCTATTTCTAGCAGGGATACCGCCTAATATGTTTGAAATTATAGAAATGATTATAGAGGCGGATGACTGTGTTAATGCTGAGAACTCGCGCTCCTCGAGATACGTATTCAGTGAACATTTTTCTCATCGTTCAAAGAAACAAATTTTCCCAAGGGATTTTATTGCTGACCGATGATCGCAGTTAAGTACGGAGAGAAATCCGAAACAATTCGCGCTCTTTTCAAGTCGAATGACTCGCAATTCTGTGCGATAGATTTTTTCGACACTTTCATACTTTGCGCTGGCTCTGTTGCATTTTGTTGGAAGCCAACACGTCTTCGCAGTATCTGATAAGCGTCGGTTATAATCGATATTATTTCGATTGTCCGGAGGAATCCGCTCCGTTATAGAATATTCATTCGCAATCGGACGGAAAACGAGAATGTGTGTGTGTGTGTGAGAGAGAGAGAGAGAGAGCAGGCCATGAAGGTAAGGTAGGGAGAAGGTTACGAAGAAAGGGGGACCGGGGGCAGCAGAAGAACCGATGGATGGGAGAGAGCGGTGCGGACCCTCTCCCGCTCGAAGACAACGGCAATAAGTGAAGGGCAGAGCGCACGAAGGCAGGCAAGCGAGCGAGCGAGCGCGCGCGTAATTTACGTGCAACATGGATCCGAGCGGCGTTTAATCCGACGTTGGAGCCGACGATTATGAAGTTAGGGTTGGGTTAGGTGCTGAGCGCGAGGAGGGCCTCTTTGTGATATCAATTAAGTATGATTTCTCCCCCCCCCC
>NW_021849984.1:412460-420812 GCF_003651465.1 Formica exsecta
CCCCCTCCTTCTCGCGAGAGCGCGTAGTCTTCCTCGTGGGCTCTCCTCGCGCCGACTTCTCCTACCTCGTTCCTCTCTCTCGCTCTCTCTTCTCTCCCTCTCCTCCGGGCCTTTCCCGTCCCCTCACAGGGGGGAGGTAACCCAGGGTTTAACCCATTCCCTTATAATTTCCTCCCAATGCACCGTGAGAAACTCGCCCGTAACACGCACGCGTACGCACGTACACTGAGAGAGAATCCCTCTTGTTCCCGCTCGTTCATTGGCGGTCATCGATTATTAGATTTCATCGAATTTTCGTCGTCCGCGCGCAGGCATCCGGTCCAGACACGAATCCGCCAATTAACCCCGTTAGCGTGGGGGATCCGCAATTAAGCCAGCCGTGAGAGAAGTCCGATCCACGATCAAGCCGGATCCATCACAAGTAGGATACTTTTTCGGCGCAACGAGAGGTGCCATGCTGCCAATTTTTGCTTGCTAATTTACAGTATATATGTTACTACATCGCACAATCTATATATGTCGAGTTTTCCTTTTTTTATATAATATCTGCTGTTTCCAAAATAATAAAAAAACATTGATCGTTAGAGCGGCAACTGTGATATTTTTCAGAACTATGCATCATCTGTTTTAATGTGCAACTTAAATTGCTAATGATTTTACAGTTTGCAATCTTATTAAATAAATTTTTAATAGAAATTATATCTGTTCTAAAGATCTTTGCACACAATCGATATTTTTAATTAGACGTTAGATCTTCTTATTATTTATAATATATAATACAATTGTCTTGAAACACGATCGATTAGGATACGAAGAAAAATCTTTCCAAGTTGAAAGTCATCAAAGTAAGAGCTTGAAGAAAACTTGAGAGAACAGCAAGCAAAACACTCGTCTCGTATGCAGGAAACAGATTGCGGGGATGCGGCGCGCGAGATGATGTGAAACCTGCAACCGGCTCGTTTGTTAACGTCGAGACGAGTTCCATAACGATCTCATTTAACTTCCCGGCGACACTTGACCCGCGTACATCAGAGAACGTCCACGCAGTATAGTTGCGTGCGCGCTTCGGTAGCTCGAATAAGAGCCGAGGATAGACCGTCAGAGGAAACCAGCGCTAAACGAAGACGCGGAACATATAGTACCGACGGTAATGTACAGTATAATTGTTTACCTCAAGACAACATTCTGCGCAAACAGACTCGATGCAATCGACTCCGTGTCCACGATGCGATGCAATTTTTTCTAAACGTCAGGTCAGGTCAAAACGTTGTCGTGTAACGGAACCGTTTCTAGATCCAAGACGATTATCGGACATTTCTCGACTGGTGATCTCCCGATCCGAAGTCAAAGGACAATCCCGATACTTTGATCGACGGACACGCTCGCGTCTTAAGATCGGGAGGAAGAACGCGGCCTCGAGGCTTCACACGAGCATTGTAGGAAGTGCTTTTTGCCCCGATGTCGAGCCCGAGTCGTCGACGGTCGACGTGGGGTGGCTAATGACAAAATCAATGCGACATAATTAGACATGGCGGCTACCTACCTACCCAGCTACCTAGCGATCTATCACGACTTGGGGATGCGTCTGTGTGCGAGCACTTATACACGTTCATGGGCCACTGTTGCGCTGGGGAGGAATTATTGTAAAAACATCCCTTAATGTGATCGATATGGCTTCGTCGTTAGTTCGTGCCTATCCGTCTCACCTCGAGGCAGTAATACTTGGACTCACTCTCTGTCTCTCTTTAAGCTAGAGATCTGAAATATCTCTATCTCTCTCTCTAAGCTAGATTTTAATGAATTTTTCAATTTGATAAAAGTAATAACAAAAGTGTGATATATTACAATTGTATTTTTATAACTCACAAAAGAATTATTTTAACCACGACGGGATCGCTGAATTAATTATCTGTACACCGGGCGTTATCATCGTGTGATTTCGTCGAATATCGCGCAGAATTTTAATATAAATTTGCTCGGATTTCCCGTTTCTCAGTTGGTCGAATTTTTTATTAACTCTCCCGCGTGGCATGGCATCCAGAGAGCGAGCGGGTGGCCTTCCCCGATTAGGTTCCGGGCCGGTTCTAGGTGCTGCGCTAATGATCTCCGTTAGCAGATGCCTCGCACCAAGGGAACCGAGCGCTGCATTGATTTATGATCCCCCAAGATTCCGGTGAATTCGCAGCGCATACCATCGCGGCTCAAAACGCGACGTTTCACGATATAGTAAATTCATCTGTCTAAGCGTACGTTCAGATAATCGTAGATTCATTTTCGGATGAAAGACGTCAACTATTATTTGCTCTTGCATATTTATTATAATTAAGCAAGTCTCATAATACGATCGTGGCATAAATTTATGTTTAAACAACAAAGATTGCTTTTATAATTACTTATTAATTCAATATATAGTAATCGCGTAACATTATATTTTAAACTAAGGAAAATAAATTTATAATTTTTCGCCCACCAGTTTTTCTATATAAAATTAAAATTAATTAATCCAACACGCTGTTGTTTTTTCAAGAGAATGTGTTTTATTAAAATAAGATTAAATTATGCTGCAACATTTAAAAGATAAAACTTTATAGTGGTGTATAAAACATAGAGACTACACCAGTTGCACGCTTTAAAATTAATACTATGACGTAGCAAAATTACATCGCGTTCTCATTCGACGCGAACAAAGCCAACGAAGTCCGTCACTTGCACAATGCGACTTCTTGCCTGGTGTAAAACTTTATATAAAACCGAGCGCCGTTCAACGTGACACGATGCGACGCGCCGATGGCATGGCATGGCATGGCGTGACACGTGGCTTCGATTCGTAGGAGATAGATGGACAGAAGGTGCTTTTTTATATGCACATAAGCTCGAGTGTAGCGTACGCGGGGTTAATTATACCTCGGCACAAAGGGTTCACCCGCCGATGACGCACAAGTAAGCTCGGAAACATTGATGAAGCGTCTATACACAGCGGCGACGATGACGACGATGCAACCGGAACTGGTAATCGCGCGCCAAGGTATGTTTACAATTTATTGTCGTTTGTCCCGCCGCGCCGGCGCGCGAGATGAACAAACGTCGATAAACTTCAATCGGGCGTAGAATACGAGGTGTAACGTGACTGATAAAGTTGCCGAGGAAGGAAGTCCGGCTAATCTCCAAACCCGACGGCGATGTTCCGCGTCTGATTACGCGTGTCGTTCTCTCGTCGAGGATTGTCAGAGGAAGGTTGGAAATGCAAGGGGCCTCTCGTCGCGCGTACTCGTGCGTGTCGACAAATTGATTTAAACGGTCCGTACACCCACCTACCAATTGCCCGACAGCACGGCACCGCGTTCCGACAAAAGCTTCTATCACGGATATAGCCGCGAACTATCCGCGTCGCTTTTACAGGAACAGGGATTAAATATTGACTTAGAGAGGTGTAGAGTTTAAAATTGTACAATTATCGGGATTATCAAGAGCAATAAACTCTTGCTCATGCACAAAATGAAGGAGACAAATGCACATTTGTTTATCTCCATGTTCCGCAATCGTATCAGTAAAAGAAATATACGTTATGTCGAAAAAAAATTCACATAAATCCACGTTATACATTCGCGAGCTGTAAATCCGAATGGTGGATCGACGGTATTCAACGGTAGGGTCGTTAGATTCTCAGTGGCGATCTCATTAGGCGGCCGCAAGGACAAACAATACGCGGCATAATAGCGACTCGCGCGTTCTCGCGTTTAGTGCCCCCCATCCCACCCTCCCCCATCCTTTGGCGTCCCCGTCGTCACCAGGCCCCATACACATCTCACCCTCCCGATCGTGCGTAACCCTTTACGGCGTACGCACGCGCATGAAGGAGGTAATCCAGAGGTAAGCCCGTGCGATTATTTTATGGATACTGGTCCGCTTCCGTCTGGCAGAAGGGGGGGGGGGAGGAGGAGAGGACGACGACTCGTAAAAGGGAAGGAAGCGAACTCGAGTCTCAAGGTGGGTCGAAGGCATGAGAACAAACGAAACTTTGTTACCGGCCAACTGCATTCAGCGGTTGATATTTCGCAAAACTGTCATATCGTCGCGGTAAGAAAATATTTCATCGCCTTGAATACAAAAAAAAAGAACCTAATATACCTGTGGCGACTCGATTCTTCGCTTTGCGCGACGACGGTTGTTATTATTTCCTGCTTTTTCGAGATACGTAGAGCAGAAAGGTCACTTATGAAATTAATCCTTTCTCAGTTGGAATATACACATATTCCGTGGAAAAGAAATTGCTTTGCATGTCATAAACGACATGTTGTACAAATCGATCTAATTGCTTATTACATTAGACCTGAATAAAAAAGTATCTATAGAATTTTTTTCACGATAATACGCATCATATAAAATTCTTTAATTCTTTTTAGCGAAGATATGGAAAGTTTCTTGTAGTATCTAGTAGAAAATTAGAAAAATCGTATTTTGTTGCAAAGCATAAAGAATGATATAAAATAATATCAAAAATTAAAGATAAATGAATATACGCGCAATTTTGTATTATTGATATCGCATGTTCAACATTTTCATCGAAATCCGCAAAGTTTTAAACACATATATCACAAGGCTATCTCGAAGATATCCAGACGAGGATCGAATACTCGCCATTTCGCGATACCGATTATTTCTATGACTATAAGTTTCACAGCGAATCAATTAATATGCGATAGCATGGGGAGAGTAGCAGCATCCGGATTCGTGGGACCTTTAGGCTCAAGAATATCTCGTGTAGTGTTTCTCTCCTGCGGTAATTATAACAGACAACGAAGAAAGGGCAAACGCTAAAGATGTGGCTTGTGCGACTGGGTTTTCTGTCGGGACTTAATCGTCCTACTTAAACGCAATTAATCGAACGGCCATATGTCAGGGCTAATCGACCTCGGTTGCATGTCGAGCTATAAGCGAACAGTTAAATTTCACCTTTCGATGATCGTTACATCCCCAATTATGTACGCTAGTACACATTATAAGCCACGAAGGTTTTTATGTTGTCTTTGACGATTTCTCTACATTGTGTCATTAAATGCAACTGTTATCTCACCACAGAGTAAAACAACCCACAATAAATATAAAAGTAAACAAGATCACATTTTGAAGCAAAGTTTATAATCGCATTTTGTAAAAATGTTTTTATAAATAATAAGATTTTTGACTTTAAGTTTATGGTTAATTAATTATGATTAATTTTTAATAAAATGTGTTTATTTTTAGTCGCGTTAAAAACAGAATAAAATAATACCGATAAAAACAGATACATATAATATGTGTATTATAATAAATAATAAATTAAATATATATATATATATATATATATATATATATATATATATATATATAATTTTCTCTATTTACTATATTGTTAATTTCTAAATAAAAGAACCGATAAACTGATAATGATTCAAATATTTTAATGTATCTGGATATCAAAATATTATTCAATCTATCGGATTTTTTATTTACATTTTAAAATCAATAAGAAAACATCGGTAGTTGTAGAATCTGTCTTTCTATAATATTGTTAAAATGCGATGCGATTGAAAAACACTATGCGCTCCGCTAGATTCCTGGAGAAAAACTGATCGCTGCTTAGCGAGGAATTATCAAATTCCTGTGCGCGAACGAGATCATTAGAGAGGCTGTCGAGATGAACGGACAAGAAAACCGTACGTGTCGAGTCGTTGCGTTCGTTTCCATCGATCGGAACGCGTTCGTTATTCGATGGGAAGCGTCGTCGAGGAGTCTCGTCTTCGCGGCGAGTACAAATGGCGAAAGAGGAGCGAAGGGAGGAGAGGGTGTAGACGGGGAAGAAGATCGCCGTTAACGAGCCGTCAATCTGGGGCCGCAAAAGTGTCGATGACACCTGTTAGAAGACGATCGGCAGATGCTGCGCGACGCGTCGCGCACCATCTCTCAAGCGAGGAAGTCGTTATTATGGTCTTTCGTGCGATTCAAAGTGAAAATACAATATCCGATCGGTTTTTGCGTTGAAAAAGGCAAGATGCGTCCACGATGTGGAAAGTGAATGTTTAACAGAAATTTGTATTCGTTCAAAAATATACTAAAAAAATGTATGAATTATTATAAGTAGAAGAGAAATTTAAGAGAAAGACTTTACAAATTTCATCCCCTTTTATTTTATACCAGTAAAACATTTAACGCAATTTTTCTTTATGATGTACCAGTTATTTCGTCCGCAAATTCTGTTTTAGCGACGTTGAAAAACTATTGCAGTTTCACAGGAGAATAGATTTCGTTCGCCAAGTGTCGCACGTGGAGACACTAATATGGCCTATGTATGCTTTTGAAGCATCATACGAATCGGAGACCTCTAGTATATCTGTGATGGACCAATAGGGACTACGCCGTCATCGCGCGTCCATTAAGTGTCGCGTGTGCGTCTCTTTATTGTCCTGCTCGCGAATGAGATATGCGGGCACATTGTCTGCTGGAATTATTACTAATTGCCGGTCGTCCTTCGAGCGATTGCGAGCGCTCTTGCTCGAGAAACAGTCGTCGAAATCACGTCCCATTGGACAAAAAAACAAGTAATTCATGTGGAAAAAGGGAGTTAATAAAAGACGGTGAAAAAGGGGAAAAACGCGCACGCCAGTCTTAATTTATTAACTTGAAACTGGATGATGAGAATTATATGGTGGTGAAAATGTTAGAGGAAAAACTATAATGAAACGTACATACGGCATATATTGCAATATAATATTGGAGGTATATATTCTTGAAATGAATTGAAGGGTTTTTTGAGCTAAAAATATACTATGCCACGCGAAGGAATACCATGTATATGCTTAATTTATTTATCTAAAAGTTTCATTACAGTTATAATCAGAATATCTTTCCTTTGATATATGGATGTTAAGGAGAGAATAAAGACTACTAGTAAGTATTGTTAATAATTCATGGAATTTCTCAGTTATACTCTCGCCAATAATACGTTTCATATACAGTATATTCCTCTCTATCAAGTTATATATCTATAAATACTTTAGAAAGAATACGTTAAATGCCATTCTCAGCATCTGATGCTTAAGATATAAATAATACGGAACGCGTTCGAGCCAAGTCTGTAAAATCAGATAATTTTAGATCTGAAATTATTTTCAGGCTAAAATATTAAAGATCCTTTTACAGGCACAAAGTCGCGTCCACACTCGTGTCATGAATGACATTGCACCGTGATCGCGTATCGTCTAACAAGCATTTTAACGAATTCATTTCCGTGATCATGATTATTGTTCCCCGTCCAACATGTATCGTCGCAATTGGCACGTGAGGTAAACATTCGTACGAGACGAAAACGCCCGTCGCGCGGCACGGTATCCCGAGCCTGGTATTTCAAAGATATACGACAATATGCCGCGATTGTCACGAGCAATGGCCGGGGGCCGAATTAGGGAACTGTCCCCCACGAGGATTATCCGCCGACACGCGATCGCATCGGGGGGCTCTCAGAATGCACGGGTCGTGGCGCGCGACGCGACGTTTATCTACGCCGCATCGATACCTAATCACTATACTTGCGTGGATATGTCACAGCTACTTCCCCGCCAAACTACCAACTGCCTTCTGTCCTTAGATGTCCGGCATCTTTTTTCGCGATCCGCGCAATGAATTTATCGCAATTTATGAGATTGATGACGTAAACAAGAGCAGACAACAAAGAATATAAAATTAATAAATTTCATTTGTGTGTGTGTTTTATATATCTTTTTCCATTAATCGAGAAAAGCTTTGTGCGCGAGGAGAAAATTCATTTACAAAGATATTTACCCCGTTAGTATTTGTTCTCAAGTCTGAAGAGATTTTATATAGAAAAGCGCGACCGTGTGTGAATCAAATTTCGAAAGAAGAAGAAAAAGATACGAAATTAAGGAATTAAATCTTATCGAGCGGATCATTCCTTGGGATCGGCCGAGTCGCACCTCGATTCGCGGAGCGTGAAAGGTATTGTTTCACAAGCGATGAGATAAAAGATGCGACGAGAAACCACTGTCGCGTCTCTTTTTCGACGGCTATCTGAATCGCTGCCAGACACCCGTTGTGCTGAGCTCTAGCAGAATGATGTACTCGCACGGTTCGCCGATATGAGCTCGATAAGGCGGATATTCAATTATTCATATACCATTAGCCGACGCACGTATACCGGGTGTACGCGACACGAAGGGATTCGCGCGCGCGGCGCGCAACTTGTTTCGTAAGTACTGGTGTAATTTCCTCGGCCAACAACGTGTCATTATTGGGGAGTCGCCGGCGAGGGGGGGAAAGGTGGAGGACAGGATGAAAAAGGAAATAGACATAGAACAG